>NC_079213.1:99316469-99616469 GCF_029633865.1 Lampris incognitus | reverse complement strand
GATATCTTATACTGTGTTTGCTGTGTTTGTCTGTGTCTGTCTTGCAATGTTTGGTGAAGCCACAGCCCTAATTTCATTTTAACATGTGCCTGCACATTGTTTTTAATGACAATAAAATTGAATTGAATTGAATTGAATTGAATTGAATTGAATTGAATTGAATATGGGTCGCTTGACTTGTTGAGCAGGCTTTTGACAGTTCTGACAGCTCGCTCGGCCTCCCCGTTGCTCTGTGGAAACCGCGGGCTGGATGTAACATGGGTGAAACTCCAGTCCCGTGAGAATTTGCGGAAAACATCAGACGTAAATTGTGGCCCGTTATCTGTTTGCATCTCCTGTATCCCATGTCGGGCAAATATCGACTTGCAGTGTTCTACGACTGCCTCGGACGTTGTGGATGTGAGTGGTGCTACTTCAAAGAACCTAGAGAAGTAATCAACAATCAACAAGTACTGTTTGTTCCCCTTCAGGAAAAGATCAGCCCCTACCTTTGACCAGGGCCTCTCTGGGAACTCTGTAGGTATCATAGTCTCTTTGAAATTTGTTCTTTCACGTGCACACACATCACAGCTTTCCATTTCTTTTTGTAGCTGCTTGCTTAAGCCCGGCGACCACACTGCCTGTTTAGCCCTCTCTTGGCATTTTGTGACTTCTAGGTGTCCCTCGTGCAGTTTACACATCATGTCAGACCAGAGTGATTCTGGTATCACAATTCGGTAACACTTTAGTATGGGGAACATATACACCATTAATTAGGTGCGTATTAGCATGCAAATTAGCAACATATTGGCTCTTCATTGGTCTTTATTAAGCACTTATTAATGCCGTATTACGCATGGCCTTATTATACAACCAGTAAGCCATTAACTATGAGTTTTCCCTCTATAACCTCAGAATTATTGCTTATTAGTAGTACCATCTCAATATGCTTTGCTTAGTATGGACTTTATAAGGTGTTAGTACCACAAGAAGAGTTATTCTCCCTTACTAACACGTAATGAATATGGTCTGTTCTTACATAACAAAACACAGAAGTACAAGTGTTAATAGTGTTAAATTACTCTAAATTAAGTTTTTTTTACTTAGAATATGCTCCCCATACTAAAGTGTTACCCACAATTCTACTGCCTTTCAATAGCAGTCCATTTTGCACCGTTAACTCGCCTGAGAATGGCAGGTATGGCTGGATTATGTGCGGCACTGTGTGCTTATCCGGCCACCCCTCTTTGCAATATTTTTTGATCTGACTGAGGGCAATGTCACTGTCCTGGTGTGTCTGGATCTCTGTGATCCGTTTTTCAGTGGCTGGCAGGCTGGCCATGACTGCGTGAACATACAAGTCAATTTCCTCTTCCTTTTGCTGGTCAGGTGTGCTGTTGATTGGCGATCTTGACAAAACGTCTGCTGTTGCGATTTTCTTGCCAGGCACATGTGATATAGTGTACGAGAATCTCATGAGCCTCATCCGCAGTTGTTGTATAAGTGGTGGGAGGTCGTCGAGGTTCCTGGAACCTAGAAGTGGAACCAATGGTTTGTGATCGGCTTCGACGTGCAAAGTGGTCCCGATGAGATACTCAGCAAATCGTTCACATGCCCACGTTGTGGCAAGCGCCTCTTTCTCGATTTGCACATACCTCTGCTCAGTGGTACTGACAGCACGTGAGACATATGCTACTGGTTTTACATGTCCGTCTTCTTGTCTCTGCGGGAGCACTGCCCCTAAGCCATACAATGAAGCGTCAGCTGACACTTCGGTTTCTGCATTGGGGTTGTACAGTGCTAATACTGGTGGCATTGTCAATTCCGTTTTGATTTCCACAAAGGCTTTCTGTTGCTGTGGTCCCCATACCCACATATTTGTCTTCTTTAACAGGTCTCTGAGGGGTTTTGTTTTGTCACCTAGATGTGGTAGAAATTTCCCAAGATGATTAACCATGCCTATGAAGCTTCTGATCTCGCTGGTGTTGCCTGGCTCCTTCATGGCGGCTGTAATGATCTGTGCCCTCTGGCTATGTTAACTTATAACATTAATAAAGCAAGGACGACTTCTCTCGTGCTGGGTGTTTATTCACCGACCGGATTCCGACTGACGTTGTTACGTACATCACGTGACTTTGTTGTGGCGCTACGGAAAGCCGTAAGGGACATTAGCAAATCAAATATTACTAGCAAATATTACATCTCCCTTTTTCTGAAAAGTGTTGCTTTCTCTGCAGAGATACAGACCACGTTGAGCACGTTTATAAGCGAATACAATCTTAATAAGAAAGAATATGAAAGTGGAACTCTTATATAACTGGACTGCAACAAAGTAGTGTAAAACATTTCCTTCACTGTCTAAATGTGACACCGTAATAACATTTCATCTTTTTTTTAACATTCATAAGTCAAGGATTTGTCTTGGTTTGATCGTGCGACCTGACCTCGTGGTGTAACCAGGCTGTGTGTCTGGTTGTCGCTGATTGTTCGTGTCTGGAGGTTCAGCATGCTCTTGCTGATGGGCTGGTGTGTTGTTGTTAGCGCTGGTAACAGTCTGCCGTGAAGTGTGTGTGTGTGTAGTGTGAGTGTTCACTCTGCTTTGTCGCAGGTGTTGACGGTTGCGTCGGTAGATCTGACCTTCTTTGGTTTGGATGTGGTAGCTCCTGTCTGTGTTCGCTGGTCTTTCCACAGTTGCAGGTCTCCAGGATCCATCCTCCTGCCAGAAGCGGATTGGTGTGCCTGCGGGCAGGTGGGGCAGAGGTTTGGCTGTTCGGTTGTAGTACGCCTGCTGGCGCTGTTGACATACCTCTCTCCTTTTGTGAACATCCTCCTGACTGGCGATCTGTGGCTGCAGGTGTTTTGCTGTTGATGGGAGAATGGACCGCAGTCTCCGACTCATCAGTAGCTGTGCCGGTGATTTCAGGTTGTCCACCTGTGTGTTGCGATACTCCAGTAAGCTCATGTAGGGGTCTTTGTTCTCAGCTTTGGCTTTGTCCAGGATGCGTTTGGCCGTCTGGACAGTCTTCTCGGAGAGGCCGTTGCTCTGTGGGTAGTGGGGGCTTGTGGTGGCGTGTGAGAAACCCCATGTCTGTGAGAAGTTGCGGAACTCACCAGACCTGTAGCACGGACCGTTGTCACTGATGATAGTCTCGGGGATTCCGTGTCGAGCCATTGCTGCTTTCAGCTTCATGATGACGGCAGATGAGGTGCAGCTGTAAAGTCTCTCTAGCTCGAAGAATCTGGAGTAGTAGTCCACAGTGACTATGAAGTCCTGTGAGTTCCATGTGAATAGGTCTGTGCCTATCACTTGCCACGGCCGCTCGGGTATGGCGTGTGACATCATTGGTTCCTTTGCATTTGCGCTGCGCCGTTCTTGGCATATGCTGCAGTCTGCTACCGCATCCTCGATCTGTTTCCCCATGCCAGGCCAGAACAGTAAGTCTCTTGCTCGGCATTTGCTTTTTTCCACGCCAAGGTGGCTGGCATGAATGCGCTGTATCATGTCCTTGCGAAGCTTTTGGGGGACAATGATTCTCTCACCTTTGAACAGGATACCGTCCATTTCTGAGATTTCTGCTCTGTGGTTCCAGTATTCCTGGATGCTGGGCGGGCACTTTTTCTTTGTGTCTGGCCAGCCAGTGAGTGTGGCTCGTCTGAGTGCGGTGAGCTGTGGATCTTGCGCTGTTTCCTGCTTGATTTCTGTGAGTCTTGTGTCGCTCACAGGGATGTTGCTGAGGACTGTGTGCACTTGGGCCTCCATCCCTTCCTGTAGGTCACTGTCGTGGTGTTCTATTGACTTGCGTGACAGCGTGTCGGCCACCGGTATGTCCTTACCGGGGCGGTGGATGATTTGGATGTCGTATTTTTGGAGCGCCAGGATCATCCGTTGCAGCCGGGGTGGTGCTGCTGCCAGTGGCTTTTTTAGTATTGCCTCCAGAGGCTTGTGGTCTGACTCCACAATCACTTTTCGTCCGTACATGTACTCGTGGAACCTCTTGCAGCCGAAGACCACAGCGTAGAGCTCCTTCTCTATCTGTGCGTAGTTTTCTTCAGTGCTGTTGAGTGACTTGGACGCATAGGCAATTGGTTTGCCATCTTGGAGCATGACAGCCCCAAGGCCACTTTTGGATGCATCCACTTGGAGTCGCAGCTCTTTCTGCGGGTCGAAATATGAGAGTACTGGACCTGGGTGCTGTGTAATGAGATTCTTCATCTCTTGGAACACCTTGTCGTGGACTGCATCCCACACAAACTCACTGTCCTGTTTCAGAAGCTGTCTGAGGGGTGAGTTTATCTGTGAGAGGTGTGGAGCGAATCTGGCGAGGTAGTTGATCATGCCGAGGACTGTCTCCAGCTCTGCTTTGTTCTGTGGGGGTTGCATGTCCTTGACCGCCTTCACCTTGTGTGGGTCTGGTTTGATGCCTTCATGTGAGAGCGTGTGGCCGAAGTAGCGTACCTCAGACACGCATATGTGACACTTGTCGGGGTTGAGCCTCACCCCCCGCTCCCTTGTGCGCTTCAGCATTGCTCTGAGACGCTGGTCATGTTCCTCTTTAGTCTTGCCGAACACTAGTATGTCATCCACTATGGCCGTCACACCGTCCAATCCTTCATATGTTTCATCCACGCGTCTCTGGAACTCGTCTTGAGCGGACACGATTCCGAATGGCAGTCTGAGGAAACAATACCTGCCAAACACTGTGTTAAATGTCGTCAACATTGAGGATTCAGTGCTCAGTTTGATGGCCCAATAGCCTGACCGCGCGTCTAACACGCTAAAGTACTCAGCTCCAGCGAGCTTTGTGGTGGCGTCCTCCAGCGTGGGGAGGGGGTAGTGAGGTCGTTGTATCACTTTGTTAAGAGCCCTGGGGTCTAAACACACTCTAAGTTTGCCTGTCTTTGGCTTCTCAACAATGACGAGTGCGTTCACCCATTCTGTGGGTTCTGTTACCTTACAGATTATGCCGCCTTTCTCCATGCTGTCAAGCTCGTCCCTCAGTTTGCTGCGTAGGGCGATGGGGATTCTGCGTGGCGGGCAGACGACCGGCGTTGCATCTGGTGTGACGCGGAAGGTGCACTCGCCTGGGAACTCTCCTATTCCCTGGAAAACATCTGCATACTCATCCATTATGCTCTGTGATGTGACATTGTTTTCCTCGCTCACAGCCATCACTATTTTTACCAAGTTTAGGTCACAGCATGTTTTCATTGCCATGACTGGTGGGGCGTTTGTGTCAATGACGTAAAAGTCCAGCATCATTGCATTGTCTCTGTACTTACATTTGAGTTTGCATGTGCCTTTCATGCTCAGCGCGCCTCCTCCATATTCAGTGAGTCTGTGTATTGCTGGTTTCAGTGTCACATTTTTGAACAGCGCCTGGAACAGGTTGGTGGGAATAGTATTGGCCTGTGCCCCAGTGTCTAGTTTAAACTTTACCTTCTGTGGTGGTGTGCCAATTCCAACCTCTACGTAAGCCTGCTCGTTGCTTTTTCCGTTGTTCTCTATTGAGATGCAGTCTATGTACAGCTCTGTCTGTTCTCCCACAGCGGTGCTCTCCACTGTAATGTTGTCGAAGTACAGTTCTTCCTGCTCTCTGTCAGTGGTGTACTCTTCTGGGTTCTCTCCGACGGCATGTACTGTGCCGCGGTAGTACTTTGCCCGTCCCTGGGAGCTAGACTTGCATACTTTAGCAAAATGATTGAGCTTCTTGCATTTAATGCATTGTTTACCCTTAGCTGGGCAAGTGGCTTTAGCGCCGTGTAGCCCTCCACAATAGCTACACGCCCTGGCGGCGGTGCTAACGTTACCCTCCATGTGTCTGAAGTTAGCGTTAGCTGCTTTGGGTGCATTCGGTTTGTAAGTCTTTCTGCCTATTGCGTGCACCGTTTCATGCGTGCTGCCCTGGCCCATAGACTTTAGCTGTTGCTTTGCTAGCTCGTGTGAGCGGGCTACATCTATGGCTTTTTCTAGCGTTAGCTCAGCTCCCTGGCTAAGTAGCTTTTCTCTCACTCTGGGTGAGTTGGTGGCAAACACGATGCGGTCCCTGACCATCTCGTCGGCATTTGGGTAGCCACAGTCTTTGACTAGGAGCTTTAGCTCAGTTACAAATTGTTCGAAGGATTCACTCTCTCCCTGCATCTTTTCATGAAATTTATATCTGGCAAAAATCGGGTGTGCTTTGGGGGTGATGTACTCAGTGTACTTATCGTAGTACGTTTCTAGCTTCTTGGCCTGTTCTCCGCTGAGTGTCCAAGTGTTGTGCACATCGCGCCCTTTTTCCCCTATCCAGAGCAGGAGGTAGCTGCATTTCTCCTCTTCGTTCTTCCCGCGCAGGGGGCCCTTGAACATTAGCTCCGTTGTTTGTCGAAATCGTCTCCATGCTTCAGGTAAGTTCGCCGATTCCCAGTCCATCCGTGGAGCTGGAACGCCGTACGAATCCATATTGGGTATTTAAACTCCGCTACTCTGACACCATGTAATGTTCTGTGCCCTCTGGCTATGTTAACTTATAACATTAATAAAGCAAGGACGACTTCTCGCGTGCTGGGTGTTTATTCACCGACCGGATTCCGACTGACGTTGTTACGTACATCACGTGACTTTGTTGTGGCGCTACGGAAAGCCGTAAGGGACATTACCAAATCAAATATTACTAGCAAATATTACAGCGGCCACTGCTGTCACCTTCTTGGGATCTGCACTCACTCTTGAGGCTCCCACAATCTGCCCCAGAAACTTGATTGTGGACTTGGAAAATTCACACTTGTCATTAAGTGTGACACCTGCATCCTGGAGACGTGTCAGAGCTGCATGAAGCCATCTGTCATGCTCTACTTGTGTGACTCCGAAAATGAGCACATCGTCCATCTGGCAGAGCCCTCCATCCAGGCCGTTGCGTATCTGTGACATTCTCTTTTGGAAGTGCTCTGGTGCCGAAGATATTCCAAAGCACAGTCTGTTGTAGCAAAACCTCCCAAATGGTGTTATGAAGGTTGTCAACAGGGAAGATGCTTTTGATAGAGGTATTTGCCAAAACCCAGAATTGGCATCCAATTTGGAAAACACCTTGGCTCCTGCAAGTTGTCCAAGCGTTTGTTCCACGGCTGGGAGTGGGTGTCGTTCTCTCTGAACTGACTTGTTCAGTTCGGTGAGGTCTGAGCAGATTCGCACCCTCCCAGTGTGCTTGGGCGCCACTACCATCCCAGCACACCATTCAATTGGCTCATCTACCCTTGATATGATGCCTTGTGACTCCATCCTTGCTAGCTCTTCTTTCACTTTAGGCAAGAGTGGTAGGGCTATGCGCCTGGGTGTAGAGATTGCGAAGGGCTGTTGTTCTTTACGTCTTCCCTTGTGAACTTAATGTTGTTGTCCACTGAGTTGATGTGTTTGGGACAAGAACATGAAGTTCACAAGGTAAGATGTAAAGAACAACAGTTTGCCCTTCTTGGACTGTAACGTCCACATCGGGGAAGACGGGAGCCTCCACATTGGGGTTTACAGGAAACCTACACACACAGACCAATATCTACTTTTCGACTCACACCACCCTCTGGAACACAAACTGGGCGTCATCAGAACTCTGCAACACAGAGCTGATAATGTGCCCAGCAGCACTCAGGCCCAACAGAAAGAACACAAACACCTGAGGGAAGCTCTAAAAATCTGCGGCTACCCCAGTTGGACCTTTGTGAAAACGTTTCAGAAAGACCAACCGGGTGAGCGATGAGGAGAAGAGGAACAGAAGGAATAACATAGTCATCCCGTATGTTCCTGGGGTCTCCGAGAAACTCAGATAACAAACACCGCATCCCGGTATACTTCAAACCCAGCAACACACTCCGACAAAAACTGGTTCATCCCAAAGACCGTGTACCACACACCCAGAAAAGCAATCTGGTGTATGCCGTACAATGCAATGAGGATTGCACTGACCTATACATACATAGGAGAAACTAAACAACCACTACACAAACGGGTGGCCCAACACAGAAGGCCAAACTCCTCAGGACAAGACTCAGCAGTCTATCTACACCTAAAGGAGAAGACACACTCCTTCGAGGACAGCAACATACACGTTTTGGACAGGGAAGATAGATGGTTTGAAAGAGGGGTGAAGGAAGCCATCTATGCGAAACTGGAAAAACCATCCCTCAACAGAGGAGGAGGTCTGCGACACCACCTATCTCCCACTTACAATGCCGTCCTTTCATCTCTACCCAGGAGACTCAAAAGCTTAGCCTCCAAGAACAACAGTCGGTCACTGACGGCTCCAACGACTCGTGACCACTGAATGGAGCACTAACGAAGTCGAAACTAACACCTCCAAAGACTGTCGTTGCTAAACATCGGAACACAGAATAGCCATTGACATCAATAGCTCTGATAACGACTCAAAAGAGGCTAAATATCTGAGTTTCATCACCAGCCAGTCAGACTAGCTTGGTCTAGCCAGAAAGGCACGAACTGATGAAGCCTCTTGGATGAGAGGCGAAACGTCTTCACGGATATATAACCAAGTCCAGTTGCACTTGATTCAATTCCTTTGGATAACTATGACCTGGATGAATGAGAACATTCACAGACATTTAAGTCAAAAAGCGCAGTTATTGTAGCGGTTTCTGGAGTTGTCAACACGAGGACTTTTTAGAATAAGCTGCATTAACTGGTGAAGAGGATTTTTACTGGACAAAGCCGAGCTGGAAACGGTCGGACGATTAGCTTTGGCCGCCAGCCAAACAGTAAAGTCGCCGCTCATTCCATTTGTTTGCCCAACAAGTGGTTGTTATCGATAGCTGGTGCTTGCCAGATCAGTGAGCCGTTTTAAGAAAACTTATTTCGTTGTTCCCTCTGTCCACCCGTCCGGAGGAC
Source organism: Lampris incognitus (assembly GCF_029633865.1). Taxonomy (NCBI): domain Eukaryota; kingdom Metazoa; phylum Chordata; class Actinopteri; order Lampriformes; family Lampridae; genus Lampris; species Lampris incognitus. The sequence goes on along the minus strand of NC_079213.1, from coordinate 99,607,618 downwards.
AGGGACATCGATTTGTATCTGCGGACACGGTAGTGTTTACCAGCTGCCTGTCTGGACTTGCCTGCTCTGATACTGAACGGACGGTAACATCTCACCTCGGTCGCCATCACTAAAGGTACTTTGCAGTCATCTTTATAGCTCGGCAGTGAGCGAAGGGGCCATTTTAGTTTGCGGCCACACCGAACACAAGCAGCGATTCAGGCCTGCAACGAGGGTTTTATTTTTAACTGAATGCCGGCTTAGCACAACCTAGGTTTATGGGATTTATGGTGTATAATTACTGTTTAAGGTGGGCCCAAAAATCTAATTAAAAGGTACCAAAGGTTTATTACGGTGTTTACTGCGAATTTGAAGGTAGTCACGGTGCATTTAATGTGAAAGCTAGGATTATTAAACCGAATATTTTTTTAATTGAAGTAATTACTGTTCAGAACGATTTTTGATCAAAACCCCTGAAAGTTTTTGGTTTTACTCATTAGAAGCACATTTATTTGGGTTATTTACCTGCATTATTGCTTTTTTTTAAGGAGTATATATTTCCTGTAAAAGAAGGAACAAAAGAGAGAGCACTTTTGTTACTGTCATTATTACTATTATTTTCAAAGTAAATCATATTATTTTTATACATATCTGAGTTGTGTGATATCCTTGACCGAAGTGTTTAACTTACCCGCGGGAATTAGGTACCTGTGGAAATAAAGGGAAAACAGTATTATCACATGTTCCAATTATTTGGATTGTAAAAGTTAACGGAATTACATCGGTTTTATATATATATATATATATATATATATATATATATATGTTTGCTGGTCAGGGTTAGGGCGCACAGAATAAATAATATAACAAAAGTAAAAGGAGTATATAGTACGTGAACTCAGGGCACTGCCCTTTCATTACCAGTAGGGGGCACAAGTGCTACATAATGGTCGCTGCCTAGACGTCCATTTTGTTACGTATTACTTCCGATGAGGGGCAAGTTCGGTTTTATTGTGGTATTGGGTAGACGCTCGTGTGAACCGTCGTCACCAATTTTTGTAATAATCCGCTTTTTGGTGCTGGAACCATGACCTGTATCACAACAATGTCTGTCCTCGTTAAAACTACAGCTGAGGTATGAAGATTGTTGTCTGGTTCCATTCCACTCCGCGGAGATCAGAAGAAGAGCGTCTCCCGTTGTTTGGACATTTCCACAAACAAGCCATTGGTGGGACGATTTCCTGGATTTAATGGCACGCAGTTAATTCCGAACTTAGTAGTTTCTCCCGAGTCATTTAATTACACATGTCGCAGCCTTGGACGCGTGATCGGGAGAAGAAACACCTGCGAGAGAGCGAGTTGCTGTGGCACTTTGGAAGCTGGCTACCAACAGTGAATACAGGACCATGAGTCGGTAGAAATGAGTGGAACGGGTTCTAGATCAGGCACCGGCACCGCGTCGGTGGGAAACGGCTATGTGTGTAGTGCCCAGGTAAGAAGCTCCACAGAGTGCCTCCCGTATTTAATTAATCTGACGTTAACTTGAGCCCTGTGATGGCCTGACGGCCTGTCCTGGGTGTCTCCCCGCCTGCCGCCCAGTGACTGCTGGGATAGGCTCCGGCATCCCCGCGACCCTGAGAGCAGGATAAGCGGTTTGGATAATGGATGGATGGACGTTAACTTGCCAACCTGCAATGTTGCCTTGCTATCAACTCTACTACATCCAAAGGTAAACCACATAAGCTATTTTATACCCCGATAGCCTAGTTCCGCGCTACTCAACACGCGGGCCGCATGCGGCCCAAGGTTAATAATATTGCGGCCCTTGCTTGAATTCTTATTGTCATAGCAACTGCCAATAAAAATCTGATATTCTCATTTCAATGAACACAAACCATTTCTAAACTAAATTCTTACTGACCACAAGAGGGCGATCGTGTATACTGTGCGTATTTAGCAATCGTGGGATCAACAAAGAAGATAACGCAACCGCTAACTGCGAGAAGTCTAGCCTAGCCTACTCTCAAGTTATGGCAAAACCGGCAAAACGTAAAATTGCTGATGAACACAGCGTATTTTTTTTAAAATGGAAGAAAGAATTCGCTTTTGTTGAGGTAAATAACAAATCGGTGTGCCTTCTTTGCCAACGAACAATAGCAGTACCAAAACGGGCAATCGTTCAACGTCACCATGATGGCCATCATGGTGACTTCGGAATTACATTATCCATCTGGGAGTAATTTGAGAACAGACAAAATTCGCACACTTATTGAAAGATTTGGTGGCCAGCAAACTGTTGCGATTTAGCTGTAAGGAAAGTGAGCGGGTCACTGAGGCGTCATAGAAAATAGCATGGAATGTAGCGAGGAGTCGAAGGCCTCTCTGACGGGGGGCTGATATAGAAATGTTTTATGGACTGCAGTGAGCCACAGTTCGCTGATTTTAAAAACAAAGACGATATCCTCCGGCAGATATCCAAGTTGCAGCTTTCCTATTCGACCCTCTCCCGGCATATGGAAAACATTTCTGATTTGTGATGATTTGTTTGTAAACCTTCCCTTTAACTCATGCTGGTACCCTTCTGTCACAAATCACTCCTGACGTGCTTCTCCATCCTGCCTGCACTCTCTTCTTCACCTCTCTTCTGCACTATGGACAGTCACATAGAATTCTGAATTTCCAGTAGAGCAGATGCTTCTTCTCTAGTTCAGCCACACACTCCTCATCTACGACCCCTAAACATTACCATTATCCATCCAGCCATCCATTATCCAAACTGCTTATTCTGCTCTCAGAGTCGCGGGGACGCTGGAGCCTATCTCAGCAGTCATTGGGCAGCAGGTGGGGAGACACCCTCGACAGGCCGCCAGGCCATCACAGGGCCCACACACACACACAGGGACAATTTACTATGGCCGAGTCACCTGACCTACATGTCTTTGGACTGTTGGAGGAAACCGGAGCACCCAGAGGAAACCCACGCAGACATGGGGAGAACATACAAACTCCACACGGAGGATGACCCAGACATGCCTTTTTCATTGCATCCTAACTGCCTGGCTTTGTGAAAGTACAATGATCTGTTTTCCAGGCACTGTCAGAGACCTGATATTCAGAATATGTGTTTCTTTGCATCCTTCTCATCCAACTTACTGGTTCTATGAATAATCCATGGGGGCTGTATTCCCGACAGTAGGGACCTCGTATTCATTCTCACGGCTACATGGCCAAAAAGCCACAGACCCACACACCTATGTAAACAATCGTGCTCTCTCTCTCACACACCCCCACACTCTGTATCACACACATGGGACTTCCAGAACACGTCTTGGCATGCATGTTGATGACGATTTCCAGAATGGCGGGATGAGGTCGGGGCTGTGGGGGGGTGGGTATGTCTGGGAAGAGTGAATGGGTGTCTAAGGGTCAAAGCCATCAGTCTTGGTATCCATGCTTATTTACAACACTCAGTTGTGATGATCTATTTTGTGATCCATTTATTTCGTGTTGGCTTATACCGGTGTTTCCCAACCGGGGGTACGCGTGCCCCTAGTGGTACGTGGGTGGTCCCCAGCAGTGGCGCTGGCAGCCGTAATCCTGTACGCACCGTGCGCTATTAGCCAGTGACGTTAACACCAATCATCAGTCTTCAAATGTATTTGTGTCAAACGGCGTGAGTGGCAAAAAAAAAACGGAAAAAATGTATGCACGGTGCGTACAGGATTACGGCTGCCGGCGCCACTGGTCCCCAGGGGGTACGTGAAAAGATTTTAAAAATGAGAGGAAAAAAAACATTTAAACATGTACAGGAAAAATAACCAAATAATGTATAATCTGTAATGTAACCAAAATCGGGACAGTTAAAATAAGTAATAATTTGCTGGCTATATTATTATGCGCGACAGTGTCCCACCGGACTTTGTCAGTCGTCACCCCGCTCACGAGCGCATACTGGCGCGCTGTTTTTCTTGCTAGCTAGCAAAACATCAAGCCTCTTTCAAAGTTTCGGTTAACGTTATGGATAAATGTCTGAGTCGAGCAGGTTCATCCAGCAACAACAGCACAGCTCATACTGCTGACTCGGGAGAACCCGTTCAGAAGAAAAAGAAAACGGAGAAGGTAAAGCATCGTCAGTTTGGTGAACAATAAGTGCTCTCTGGATTTACTGCCACAACTACAGAGCCGCCGCAGCCAGCGTGTTTCCTCTGTAGCGACGTGCTTTCGGATAATGGCATGAAACCGTCCCATTTACACCGCCACCTCTAAGCGTCTCTCCTGTGTGGATAAACCCGCCGAGTTTTTCCATCAAAAGCTGACTGGCTTTAAGAGAAACCAAGAAAAACTAAACAAAGTGTAGCCGGGTGGTAAATCTGTTAAATATGTTAAATGACTTTCCACTTAAATTTAGTATAGTTTAACTGTTAATATATGTAATTGTTACACTGTCAAGCCATGTAAAATGTCATTTGATGTATTTAAATTGTGAGGCAGATTGTGAGTGTATTTTTATAGTTTTGACCAGTAAGTGGCAGTGGCGGACTTTTATTGTAACTCCGTGCAAGTTATCCAAGTGCATCTTGGGTATTCTTTCTTTTTTTTCTTGTGTGGAGCGCCTGAAGATTGCGGTGTGACAGTGCTCTGACTCCGTAGTAAGTAGGGGTAAATATCTTGTGAAATATACCTGTAACATTATTCCAAACAATATTGTATGTCGGTAATTTGACAAGATGGTTTGATTTAGACGCTACTGGAGTTGATTTTCGGTGATTTTGGGCGCGAGCCGTCGACCGCTGTTCGCCATTGCAGGCATGACAAGGTAATGTTGGCGTGAATAAAGCCACACCATGCCATTGTATTTGGGATGTAAAGGTTTTTTATGCATTTTAATTCTGTTTAAAGGTAACTGACAGAGTGAGAAGTTGCGCGATCTTCAGGAAGTTCCACATGTCTTTGTTAAACCCTGTTTAACGTACATAGTCCACTGCCGTATTTTGCACCGTATTTTGTATTTATTATTTCCCTTTTTAAAATCTTTTCTGTTAAACTTGCCACATCTGTGAACATTTATGAGCTGTTTGCTCGAAAGACACAGGAATGTATGCACTCAGTAAAACGATCTGCATTCGAAGGTTCAAACAATAAAATTAAAGCTACAAGAACCCCGGAAGTAATTGTGTCCTGTGTGGTATCTAATTCCACGGGCTACAAAAGCGAGATCGGTCTCAACCAAGGCTTTGGGGGCATCATATGCTGTGTCACTACTCGTGGCTAAAAAAAAAAAAAGGCCATGATATGGCGATAGAATTGTGCCAAAAAGCACTCGCACGATAAAACATGCGTTCGGGCGTATTATATTATCTCACACACGTAGATATTAACTGCGAGCGAGCAAATTATCTCTGTGCGCGAGCACTCAGAGGAAACTGCTCCCCGAGAGAGGAAAAAAATGCTGCGAGCGAGGAGGAATCTGTGACCAGCGCGCCAAACAACCACTCGAAAATCACTCCGCTCTCTCGAAGTTGATTTCTGCTCGCGCGAAGTGAATTTCTGCTCTCTCGCCTGAAACTTTTGGCACAGTGGGGGAGGGAACCAGGGGCGGTACTGGCTCTGCTGTGATTGGTCGTTTCTGAAGAGCGACATTTGATTGACAGCCCTCCTTTCAGAAAGCCCGGGAAAGTGAACTCTCAGTCCCTGAAGAAGACGCCGTTACCACTTCGTTTTCGAACTCCGCTGCTGAGCAGGCATTTTTTCAGGTAGGATAACCTGGATTGAATTCGACTATTTGCAATGAATGAAAATAGTGGCTTTAGTAGCGTTTCATGAAAATATGTTTCTGAGAAATATGTTGTGTAGTGTAGTTAACTTAATTACCAGCATTAGTCTGCGTGCATTCTATCTAGATGAAATTTTACACAAGCCACTGTTTTCGTTCATCACAAATGCCCGAATTCAGCCAAGGGTTGTGTAATGTCCGTAGACGCCTTGTCTTACTGACATAAGAATAATTCAAGAACGAGCCGACTTCGTAGGTTCTTAACTGTGTAGCTTTTACTAGCGTTCATCCGACATACAACCTTCATAACATGCGCTTCTAACTTCCTGTATACGTCACACGCACTGCACGTACATCCGTGAGTAGGTCAAGTTAAACACGTGACCTTTCATTCATTACATCTCCCCCTCTAAGATTATTTTCTAAACATTTCTCTGAACATTTACTGCCAACAATTTTAACCTGTATATCACCCCCCTTTTCACAAAAAATTAAAAATCTCCCACAGTACACAAGTCCATACGCCTCACAAATCCAGCCGGATTGCTGGCTTGCTCACCCTGCCAGAGCGAGTAACATATGGTGTGGAAGTTGGCATTTCTGCTGCTCGGGACTCATCCGTGTTTCCACTCTCCCCTGGAGTGACATGGTCAGGATCCCTGCTGACAGAGGTGAGTGTTTTGGGTGTAGCCAACAGGTGGCGCCTGTTCCTTCTGTAATGTTCACCTTGAGCTGTCTCCACTATGTAGGATCTGGGAGTGGAGCTCTGACTGTGAACAACTGCTGGCATTGTCCATGTTTTCTGTCCATCAGGTTTGGTGAGTACTGCGTCACCCGAGTTCAGTGGGCGCAGTGTCCGCACGCCGTTCCTGCGGTTGTAGTAGAAAGCCTGCCTCGATTTGGCTGCGGCGTCAGCGGTTTTGATCAGTTCCTCTTTAGGCCAGGCCGGTTTCAGGTTATGCTGCAATGTGGGTAAGGTGGTTCTGAGTCTCCTACCCATGAGCAATTCCGCTGGACTGGCTCCAGTGGAAGAAGAGGGTGTAGCTCTGTATGTCAACAGGGCGAGGAGAGGGTCTTCCTGCCTTAATATGCTTTTGGCTATCTGAACAGCCCTCTCTGCCTGTCCATTACTCTGGGGTAGTGTGGGCTTGAAGTCACATGGATGAAATCATAATCCTCACTGAACCTCCTCATCTCTTCTGAAACTAGCTGTGGCCCATTATCACTAACTACAATTTCAGGGATACCAAAACGTGCAAATGTAGCCTTCAGCCTAGCTACAACCTGACTGCTAGTAGTTGTTGGTAGATTTAGAATCTCCAAAAACCTGGAATAATAGTCAGACACTATCAAGTAGTTTTGCTTTTTGTACTCACACAGGTCTATGCCAACTTTCTGCCATGGTCTGGATGGGAGCTCACTTGACATTAAAGGCTCTTTTCTCTGTGTGTTCTTGTGTTCTCTGCAGAATTGACATTGCTGTATCTTTGTTGTAATGTGCTCTGTCATTTTGGGCCACCACACTGACTGGCTAGCTCTCTCTCTGCACTTCACTATCCCCTGGTGCCCGTCGTGTATTCTGTCTAAGATCACCTCCCTCATCTCTGTGGGAATGACGATACGACTGCCTCTGATGACTAAACCATCTACCTCAGATAACTCCCCTCTCACCTGATAAAAGTCTCTGACTGTCTCCGGCACTTTATCGACATACTCAGGCCAGCCGTGTCTGATGAAGCCCAACACTGTCTGGAGCTGCAGATCCCCATCCGTGCTCTGTTTTATCTCCTGCATCCTTTGAGGTGTGGCAGGCACCTGGCACACGATGGCATCAATGTGCGCTGCAACATCATCATGAGAAGCACCATCTCCGTAGCACTGCTCTGGGCCTCTGGAGAGTGCATCAGCCACAGCTAAAGTTTTGCCTGGTGCGTATTCAGCCACTGCATTGAAACGCATCAGCCTCATTAACAGTCTCTGGCACCTAATGGGCACATTATCCAAGTCTTTGCTGTTCATGAGAGGCACTAGTGGTTTATGATCGGTGACAAGTCTGAAATTGTCAAGCCCAAACAAGTACTTCTCGAACCTTTCACATGCCCAGACGCTGGCTAAGCACTCTTTCTCGATCTGTGCGTACCTTGTCTCTGCGTCACTCAGCCGTCGGGAGCAGTAGGCCACGGGCTTCCAGTGTTCCCCGTGCTGCTGGAGCAGAACGCCTCCCAGCCCGTAGCTGCTGGCATCTGCTGACACCACCGTAGCCTTAGTGACGTCATAAAAGGTGAGTACCGGGGCGGTGGCGAGTGCTGCTTTAAGGTCTTGGAATGCTGTGTTCTGTGCAGGTCCCCACAGCCACTCTGTCGTTGCTTTAAGCAGTTCATAAAGCGGCTGACCTACAGTGGACAGCTCTGGGACGTATTTTGCCAAATAGTTCACCATCCCGAGGAACCTCTTGAGTTCCGTCACGTTCTGGGGCTGAGGAAAGTTCTCTATTCCGGCCACTTTGTCCGGGTCAGGTCTGATGCCTGCCTCGTTGATGATATGACCAAGGAAGCGGACTTGTTTCTGTTTGAACTTGCATTTCGCTTGGTTCAGTTTGAGACCTGCTGTTTCAATGACCCCCAGCGCTTCTGCTAGGCGCCGGTCATGGATTTCCTCAGTCTCTCCATGTATAAGGATGTCATCCATGTACACCTCTGTGCCCTCTAGCCCGGTCAGAGTTTCCGCCATCTTTCTCTGGAAAATCTCTGGAGCACTCGTTATACCAAATGGAAGGCGGCAGAAAGCATACCTCCCAAATGGGGTGATGAAAGTGGTGAGCCCCCTGCTGTCTTCATGCAAGGGGATCTGGTAAAACCCACTTGCTGCATCCAACGTTGTGAAGAACTTTGACCCTGCGAGCCTTGGCATTATTTCCTCCATAGTGGGCAGCACGTATTTCTCACGTTTCACCGCTCGATTCAGCCTCCTGAGGTCAGCGCAGCAGCGAACCTCTTTCTTGTTCGGTTTCAGCACCGGCACCATAGCGGCGCACCATTCTGTGGGCTGAGTCACTTTTTCAATAATGCCCTCATTTTCCATGCGCTGCAGTTCTTTCTTAACCAGTGGTACAAGTGGCAGCGGTATCCGTCTGGCTGTATGCACCGCGTATGGCTGGGCACCCTCCACCCGAGCTATTTTCACTGGGTCTGTTTTCAGCAGTCCACTTGAACCGAAAACTCCACTGACCTCATTCATCCGCTTCACTAGACCCATCTCCACTGCCTCTGGACGACTCAGCAGACAGCTGCCTCTCCCCTTGATCACATACACTGGAAAGGAGTATTGTTTCTCCTTGTAGTTGGTTGTGGCTTGAAACTGTCCTATGCAGCTGATGTTTCCACCTGGGCTTATGAAGCATGTGTCAGGAGGTCCCAGTTTTATGTTTGGCTTCAGCTTTTTAAATGTCCCTTGGTTGATAACAGTAGCGTCAGCCCCCGTGTCAATTTTAAAGGTTATTGGTACATCACTTATTGTTAAACTAACAGTCCAATCTTCCTGACTGCTCTCTTTGCCAACTTCTCCCAGAAAGTACAGCTGTTTAACCTCTTCAGTGACTTCTCTCACCGCTTTAGAGTGACATACACGCTCCCAATGTCCCTTTTTATGACACTTGTTGCACTTACTGTTCGTTGCAGGACACTTCCGCTCATCGGTGTGCTGCGTCTTGCTGCACCTCCCGCATTCATCTACTTTGTTGGTTGCCGGACTGCCGCCACCATGACGCTGTCCGCCCTTTTTGTTTTGGCGTTCGTCCCGCCATCGGACAACATTGACGTTAGCCAGCTGGGCCTCTGGTTGGTTAGCTTGGAGGCTGAGCTGCTTTGTTATTGCCTCCGCCTGGCGCACTTGTTCAATGACTTTCACCAGAGTAAGGTCCGCTGTGAGCTGGAACTGACGGGAGAGCACCTTATCTTTTATGCCCACTACCAGACGATCTCTGATATATTCATCCCTCTTGTCCCCAAACTCGCAGTGTTCAGACAACTCATACAATGTCCGGATGTACATCTCCGCTGTCTCTCCTGGCTGCTGGCTACGTTGATAGAAGCACGCCCTCTCATGTATGATGTTACGGCGGGGAATAAAGTAGTCGTCGAACCTTTTCAGTACGATATCATAGTCCACTTTATCACCCTCCGCCGCGAAGTCAAACGAGCTGAATATCTTTTCAGCCTCGCTGCCCATTGCATAAATCAGCGAACTCACTTGAATCTCCCCGTCGTCTTTATCCAGCTTTGTCGCGAGCCTGAAGCGCGAAAACCGTTGTCTCCACTCCGGCCATTCAACGGGGCAGTCAAACTTGAATTCACTCGGCGGATTAAACTTCGGCATGACCGCTCGTGTTCCGATACACAGACTATTCTGACACCATGTAATGTCCGTAGACGCCTTGTCTTACTGACATAAGAATAATTCAAGAACGAGCCGACTTCGTAGGTTCTTAACTGTGTAGCTTTTACTAGCGTTCATCCGACATACAACCTTCATAACATGCGCTTCTAACTTCCTGTATACGTCACACGCACTGCACGTACATCCGTGAGTAGGTCAAGTTAAACACGTGACCTTTCATTCATTACAGGTTGCTTACCTGAAGTAACCTCTGCCCAGACGCCGTTGTCTTCTTCGTTTCAGCAGACTCCATGAGAAAAGGGCTGTCAATCAAATGTTGCTCTTCTGAAACAACCAATCACGGCAGAGCCAGTACCGCCCATGGTTCTCTCCCCCACTGTGCCAATACCGCCCCTGGTTCCCTCCCCCACTGTGCCAATACCGCCCCTGGTTCCCTCCCCCACTGTGCCAAAAGTTTCAGGAGAGAGAGCAGAAATTCACTTCGCGCGAGCAGAAATCAACTTCGAGAGAGCGGAGTGATTTTCGAGTGGTTGTTTGGCGCGCTGGTCACAGATTCCTCCTCGCTCGCAGCATTTTTTTCCTCGCTCGGAGAGCAGTTTTCTCTGAGTGCGCGCGCACAGAGATAATTTGCGCGCTCGCAGTTAATATCTACGTGTGTGAAATAATATAATACGCCCGAATGCATGTTTAATCGCGCGAGTGCTTTTTGGCACTATTCTATCGCCATACATTTACCATAGCCGAAGAGCTCATCTTGCCTTCTGCTGTCATTCTCGCAGAAACAATGATCGATAGGAAAGCAGCTGATGTCCTGAAGAAAGTGCCGTTGTCAAATGATGCTGTGTGCTATCGGATCGACGACATGGCAATTGACATTATGACCACGTGGTGGAGAGATGGAAAGAGTCGGGTACGTTCGCTTTGCAATTGGATGAATCAGCGGATGTCAGTGGGGAAGCGCAGCTGGTTGCGTTTGTGCGTTACAAAGACACTGGAGATGAACGAGCACATGCTGTTTTGCAAGAAACTCACGGGGAGAACTACCGGACAGCACGTTTTTAACGTTAGTGACAGTTGTTTCTATCAACACAAATTGGAAATCCTGCTCTCATGTGTGCACGGGCGGCGCTGCGACGATGACCGGTTGAGTGAATGGTTTAATGGCACACATCGAAAAGGTAAACCCTCATGTTACATGGATGCGCTGCATGATGCACCGTGAAGCATTAGCTAGCAAGACAATGAGTCCAGAGTTCGACGATGTTTTGAAGGATGCCGTAAAAGTGATCAACTTCATACAGTCCAGGCCTTTGAACCATAGACCGTTTCAGTCACTTTGTCAAGACGGTGGGTCAGAACATGAAAAGCTACTGCTTCACACCGATGTCCGGTGGTTATCCCGAGGGAAGACGTTTACAGCGGCTGTTCGAGCTACGCAATGAAGTGAGGGAATTTCTGTAGGAGCACACGCATCCCCTTGTGGCTATGTTCGACGACGCTTGACTGGGTAGCTCGGCTGGGTTACCTCTCCAATATTTTCAGCAAACTCAACCAGCTGAATCTCTCTCTTCAAGGTAAAGACCAGTAGCGTAGCCAGAAATTTGCTGGTGGGTGGGCGTACATGAAACTATGTAGGCAAATTAAGTTTCTCTAATAGGCCTATGTGTATATATACATAATAACTACAATGTAGCCTTTGTGCAAGTACATAGTTGTTATATCCAGGGGACACTTTTATGACTCTGCTCATAAACCAATAAATCACTTGGACACAGCTACAATCAACGTTGGTCTTTACTCGGAGCCTTCAATGAACTTTTTTAAAACCAACATCCAGGTTTCCGGCATGCATTGCTCACACACCTACGGCAAGTAATGTAGGACAAAAATATAACAATAGTTACATATTACCACATGTATTTTGTGATCGCCAGTTTTGTAATTACACAAGCCAATGTTTAGTACAATATGAATTATATATTTATTTACTTGTATAGTTACAATAGCGTTACTATGTTTATACACAGGTATTAGACACTTACAAGTAGCCTACATAAGAACAAGAACATATTATGGCCTACAATTTTTGTCAAAATCACAGCATAAGGTGACGTGGCTTGGTGTTGAACATTGAAATAATTTCATCATAATCCAATGATTCGGTCAGTTGTCTTTCGAATGAGAGCAGTGACAAATTGTTCAGGCGGCCTGTGAGCACTGACGCCCTGTTGCTCGTTTTGATCCGACTGACAGTCGAGAAAAGACGTTCTACTGTGCAGCTCGTAATGGGCAGAGTGATGATGGCTCGAAGGAGACTTCATGTTGGGAAATATGTCTTTAGGACAGCTGTCAAGAACCTCGATGAGGGATGGATAGGAACGACCCTCGCTTACTTTCGGTTAAGCTGTTGTTGTGGCGGACACCAGGGGCTATGCCTCTCACCCAGCAGGACTGTGAGCTGGGGGCGTGGTTTACGTTCCCGGGCTGGCCGGTGCAGGGTTGTACCTGCTGCAGTTGGTTTTTGGAGTTGAGGAATAAACATCAAACTCGCCTTGGTCTCCTGTGTTTTTCCTCATTCCTGCCACATTGGTGACCCCGAATTGAACATGTTTGGAGCAGAAGATGTGTGTGAATCCACTTCGGCCACGCCGCCCCAACTCTCACAGCCGGCCGTTCTCGCCGCGGCTGTGAAACTCCCAGAGTTCTGGCAGAGCGACCCGGCCTCGTGGTTCCAGCATGTCGAGGCGCTGTTCCACCTGCGTGGAATCTCCGCGGACGACTCCAGATACTATTTGGTCGTCGCTGCGTTGGACCAGCAGTCCACACGCCGGGCCATGCAGCTGTTGCGCGCCCCTCCGCAACACGATAAATACGTCGTCCTCCTTCCAGGACCCCGGCACTGTCTTCACGGGTTCAGCGTTCTGCTTCTCAGCCGGCTTTGGACTGTGTTTCACCTACTGTTTCGGCTGAGGGACGGCGCAGCCGTTATGGCAGGCTGCTTAAGCCTCCAGTGAGACACTAATTTTCTTTCCAGGAGTCCCTTCTGGGTGTTCGGGGGGGGGGCTGTGTGGCGGACACCAGGGGCTATGCCTCTCATCCAGCAGGACTGTGAGCTGGGGGCGTGGTTTACGTTCCCGGGCTGGCCGGTGCAGGGTTGTTCCTGCTGCAGTTGGTTTTTGTAGTTGAGGAATAAACATCAAACTCGCCTTGGTCTCCTGTGTTTTTCCTCATTCCTGCAACAGTGTAAAAAAAAACAACAGTCAGTTCTGTCTGTGAATGTTCTCATTCATCCAGGTCATGGTTATCCAAAGGAGTTGAATCATGTGCAACCGGACTTGGTATATATCCGTGAAGACGTTTCGCCTCTCATCCAAGAGGCTTCCTCAGTTCGTGCCTTTCTGACTAGACCAAGCTAGTCTGACTGGCTGGTGATGAAACTCAGAATTTATCCTCTAGGAGTCATTGTCAGAGCTATTGATATGCGTGGCTCTTTGTGTTCCGATGTTTACCAACGCCCGTCACTAGCAGAGCCATAGATATGAGTGGCTCTTTTGTGTACCGATGTTTGGCCGCGCCCGTCGTTATCGGTGCTGTTGATATGCGTCCATGCGTGGCAGAAACATGCTTGACAACTTGAGGCGTGTCCTCCTCTTCTAAAGTACATCGTGGTCTTTTGAAAAAATTGAATAGAGATCTTGGTTTGGCCATTTTAACGTAGGCTATTCTCAGAGGTGGAAAGTAACGAAATACATTTACTCAAGTTACTGTATTGAATACTTTTTTTGTGTATTTTGTATTTTTTAAGTACAATTTAAAATCGGTATTTTGTATTTTACTTGAGTACGTTTTGACTCAAGTATTGTACTTAGTTACTTTATAAATCCTATCCGTTACTGAGTAAAAATAACAATTCAACCTACAGGGGAAAAATACACGCCAGCACCATAGACAGTAAACCAATGGCCAGAACCAACAGTGACAAATGATAATGTGATTAGCACTGGTGCGTGAACATAGAGGGCACGTGTGGACAAGCTAGGTTAGTGGGCGCGAAGTTTGTAGTGCTAGAATGGAGGTCGACAAAGCAGGCACGGCCAGCGGCCAGCGGTCCAGAAGACCCGGACCTAGAAATAATAGATGAAGCTCAAGCTGAAACATCGAAGTCTGTAGAACTAGATGCAGAAAAAAATCCTTGGCCACATTTGGAAGATTTCTTTTTGTTCAAGCGTAGGAAAGGTAACAGCATCATCATGCAGTGCAAGATGTGCCTCCCAGCAGTGAAGTACCTGTCTGCTTTCAACAACTCCACTTCAAATCTGCAGAAGCATGTTTTGGTAAGTATTTCTGCTGTCTCATTAGTAGTTTTATTTAATATAGCCAACCCAGGCTCACCCCATTTCGTGGGCATTTTTATGCTAGCACCTGCAACCATTGACAGTAGAAGAAACCCACAGCTAGCCAGCACATTCTAATTAGCTGCTATGCTAACATAATCAAACGTGACACATCATTAAGTACCAAATGAACTCGCTCCAGCCGACAATCCGCATGTTTATCGTACTTCAAACAGATACAAAACGCGTAATGTATATTTGCAGTCTGTTTAAGTCTTTAGAACATTGGCTAAATTTGCATAACAGCTAGCCCCTGGTACTTGAGTGTGTAAAGGCTAGCTGTTAGTTGCTAGTAGTCTTGAGTGGACTCGGGGAAATTAGCCTTGGTTAAGAGGGTCCCACACCTTTGATGTCCTTGCAGGGGCACTTGACGACATACACTGTCAGTATAGAATTAGGGGCAAAGTGGTGAGAACCACAACAGATAGTGGCTCAAACTTCGTTAAAGCTTTTAGTGTCTTCGGAGAACAGAGCCAGTCTGAGGATGCAGAATCAGATGCTGAGTCGGACAGAGATTCAATTGATGATGAGCCCACAGCCAACTACCTGGACACATTCAGCATCCTGGAGCAAGATAATGGCCTGGAGTACCAACTTCCTACACACCAAAGGTGTGCATGCCATCTTCTCAACTTAGTTGCCATAACAGATGCTGAGATAGCAGAAAAGAAGATGGACACATACAAGAGACTATCACGTGCAGCCTTTGGGAAATGTCAAGCCATGTGGAACAATACAGGTCGTTCATACATGGCAGCAGAAGTTGTGGAAGATCATTGCCGACTCCAGCTCATCCGACCAAATCAAACGCGGTGGAATTCAACATTCATGGCTGTGGAGAGAATCATACGGATCATACAAGAGAAAGGGGAGGAGGCAATCAGGAATATTTGTGAAGAATTCAAATTGAAAACGTAAGTTTTAATTTGCACTTCAACAGTATGAAAGTGTGAATGTGTGTTTACATACTTGAAACTTAACTTTTCCTGCTTGATTTCCTAACAATTGTTTGTATTCTATTTATGCCAGGCTGACTCAAGCAGAAATTGCTTTCCTGACTGATTACTGCTCGGTGATGAAACCTCTGGTAAAGGCCTTGAACATACTTCAGTCAGAGACCAACACACACTTAGGGTGGCTTCTTCCAGTGATATGTCAGCTACAAGCAAAACTCAAAAGGCAGGAGACCTCATCCAAGATGTGTCTACCACTCATCAAAGCCATTCAGGATGGTGTCCAAAAGCGTTTTGGTGAGATGATGATGGACCCAGAACTGATTGCGGCAGCAATACTTCTACCGAAGTTCAAGACCACCTGGACAGAGAGGCCTGATGTCATAGAAACAGGTATGATTGCATCTTATAATAAACTGCTTTTCAACAGTTTATTGGAGATCTACTTTGTTTTATACTCAATACAATGCGGTCAGTGCTATAAGGCATTATGCATTATGGTGCACTCTTGGTAAATTAATCAAGTCTTAATTGTCAGAAATGTGTTGTTTGTCACTCGACAGGTCTGGCTTATGTCAGACAACACCTTGACCAGATGGCAGAGGTAGAAGTGGAGCAAGTTGGACAACATTCCTCAGATGAAGATGATTTCTTCTCCTCAATAAAGTCCAGAAGGTACAGGGGAGTTGGAAGGGTACCTAGCCTGTATCCCAAACGATATGGATCTGCTAAACTCCTTTCCAAATTTAAAAAAACTCTCTCTGAAACTCAACACTGGCCTGCCTGCTTCAGCTGCCTGCGAGCGGCTTTTCAGTTGTGCTGGATTACTGTTCACTGCAAAGCGAGCAAGGATGAGCTCAACTAACTTTGAAAATCAGCTGCTGCTTAAACTGAACAAGAAGTTTGTAGACTAGGTTATAGGTGATTTAGGGTGTCACAAAACTAGTGGCCTTGATTTGCAATATTCCTCTCTGGAATATTGCTGCTCTTTTATGTTAGTTCCTTTAATTTTGTAACACTTGTGAGCATCATCATGTGGACATTACTTTGTAGTTTGTACCTCTCTGAGAGAGAGAGACAGAGAGAGAAAGTAGGCGTGCACAAGCCTGTTTAATGTTTTTACCACTAAATGGATGAGCTCAATTAACTTTGAAAATCAGCAGCTGCTTAAACTGAACAAGAAGTTTGTAGACTAGGTTACAGGTGATTCAGGGTGTCACAAAACTAGCGGCCTTGATTTGCAGTATAACAGCTGTTGCTGTTGGTGTTGACATGTATGTTGTTGTAATTACACTTACATTTGTGTAGGTATTCTTTGTTGTTATCGCACTTACACACACATGCCCTCTATAGCGCTCTTGCAGCTGTGGAGATGGCATTACCACATTCTCATTCTTTGACGGTTAACAAACACACACACACACACACACACACACACAAGCATGTCTCCTCTGGAATATTGCTGCTCCTTTACGTCAGTTTGACTTTGTAGCAACACTTATGAGCGTCATCATGTGGGCATTACTTTGTACTTTTTACCTGTGTGTGTGTGAGAGAGAGAGAGGGTGAGAGGGAGAGAGAGGGAGAGTGTGTGCATGTGAGAGAGAGCGTGAGAGAGAGAAAACGTGAGAGTAAGCATGTTTAATGTTGTACCACTAAATGGATGAGCTCAACTAACTTGAAGATGCTACTTAAACTGAACAAGAAGTTCAGTTGTTGTGAAGTTATTGTTATTGCGCTTACATTTGTTACACTTGTTCTTTAATTTAAAACAAAATAGTTATGGATTTCTGACCCCTTGTCCTATTTTTACTACCCTCACACCCCACACAAAGAAAGTAACTAAGTAACTTTTACTTAAAGTACATTTCAAATGAACTACTTTTTACTTTTACTTGAGTACATTTTCAGATGAGTACTTTTACTTCTACTTGAGTAATATTTCATCAAAGTATTGGTACTTTTACTTGAGTACAATATTTTTGTACTTTTTCCACCTCTGGCTATTCTACTTAAGCTAGTTAGCTAGTTAGCAAACAATACTCACGCACACTGTCACAGCCTCTCGCCCTTGACATCAAAGCGATCGCCCTTGACACCTGCTGACCCCCCCCTTCACCCCGGTACACCAGCTGGTCACGCCCTCTCTCCCTTGACATCAAAGCAATCAGCCTCTCGCCCTTGACATCAAAGCGATCGCCCTTGACACCTGCTGACCCCCCCCCCTTCACCCCGGTACACCAGCTGGCCATCAAAGCAATCGCCGCTTCCCTTGACATCAAAGCGATCGCCATCACCCTTAAAAAGCCTCCACTGCGGACCAGTCTTCGCTGGAACGTCGCCATTCATGGACTTCTGCCTGCCTGTCTACCTGCCACAGAGCCGACTCCTGCTCTACCCCTGAGATCGGTCACTTCAATAAAGACTTGATTTCCTCCCTTACCTGGTTGTTCCATCTGCTTTTGGGTTCTTTCCTGATACGTGACACACACACAGCACTTCAGCAGCACTTCGGGATCTCGCAGCTACGCAGACACAAGCACGTGCCTTGCAACGTGATAAGATGACTGGGTGGGAGTGGGGTCATAAAATACCTAATTACATATTGATATATTTATGAAATATATGGAGGCTCGTGAATAAAATTAATATTAAGTTTTTTTATCACATTAAAAAAAACTGATTGAAACTGACCAAGCTGATTGGGTGGGTGGTGGTTCCAAGTGGGTGGTGGCCGCCCACCCGTGGCTATGCGGCTGGTAAAGACACACATGCTCTTAGCTTGTATGACAAAGTATGTGGATTCATGGAGAAGAGCAAGCTCTGGCAGAGCAAATGTGAAACTGGAGATACAAGTTGTTTCCTGCAGCTGGAGACATACATTGCCACTGGTGAATGTGACAGAGCTACGATTGTGAAAATAGTACACACACATTTGTCCAAACTCAAGAATGGGTTCAACTCCTACTTCCCTGATATTGTCAGCAAGTCTTCCAAACTGGACTGGGTGCGTAATCCATTTGTGACGGACATTAACAGCAGCATTCCCGACAGACTGCAAGAAAACCTCATAGATGTGTCCTCAGATAGGAGCCTGAAGATGAGGTACTCAAGCACAGCACTGGTACAGTTCTGATGTGTTGTGGAGAAGGAATATCCTGAATTGGGGGAACATGCCCTGAATGAACTGTTGCCCTTTGGATCCACATACCTATGTGAGGTGACATTCCCCGCCATGACCCACATCAAGACTAAACACAGGAACAGGCTCAACTTGGAGAATAACCTGGTCACAGCTGTTGCAACAATCTCCCCCCAGACTCACAAAACTGATGAGTGAGAAACAGGCTCAAGTGTCCCATTGACTGTCACATTAATTGGTGAGTTTGAGCCTTACTTTTTTTTTAAAGTCTGTAAACAATGGCTATTATAAGCAATATGATTAGTTATGATTGAATATGATTAAAGTGTCACATTAATTGGGAGATTGGGTCTTTTTTATGAAAAGGTATAATTAAATTAATGATATATAGATGAAATAAAATACTTTATATGTATATAGAAATTATATACGTTAATGATATATGCTGGTGATCACAATTGATTGCGTAGTAGCGGGTACTTTAGGTTGGCTTGAAATGCTTTGGGGGTACAGTACTCAAAAAAAGGTTGGGAACCACTGGCTTATACGCTAACAAGTTATTTCTGTAAAAAACATGAAACAATGGCGGCGTTTCATTGAAGACTGCGGCATCACTAATACAGAATGTGCAGTCACTAAGAATCACATAGCGCACATAGGGATTAACTAAGAAATGGTCATTCCTTCGACAGCTTTAATGGTTTCACTCATGTCCTTTAAGAGCATTTACACCAAACACAACACACAAACACTGATGTCTGAAGGGGATACATCAAAATACAAAAACAAACATTGGCATACATACAGTTTTTATTTCCTATGTGGACTATTACAGTTTATAAAATAGCATCGCTGTTAAAAAAAAAACATGAAACACACACACACACAGAACGCAGATTATCTGAAATACAAGAGGGTTGACCTGATTTCCCTTTATGTGTACATTATTGTGTTTGACCTGAGTTCATCTCTCTAAATCAGTTACATTCGAGTGCAGACGGACTACATAAAACAATTGTCAAATACTCACTAAGTGTGTCTCTTTAACTAGCTTTAAATGGGTTTATAAGTGGGCAATTAACATGGCCAATAACGTCATGACCAATCAGGGCATGTCAGGAAGTTATCAGTCATGGAAAAGTACCCCCCCCCCCACAAAAAAAATTAACCTTCACAGTGATGGTTAACCACAATGACGGCTTGGAGATTACATATCGATTTGTCATTGCAAAAAGATATCTCCCATCTAGCTGGACAATTAGGAATCCATGGAGCAGCTCTATTTGGTGCAGGCATGGTAGCAACAAAAAAAAAAGACAACTTAAGGGAATTCGTATGGTGGATGAACAGGTGAGCTGACAGCAAAATACATTCACCAAGTCCTTAACAGCTCTGCTGCAACAAAAAAAAAAAAAAACCTGATGAAAATGTTAATAGCTATAAACAGAGTGAAGTATTGAACAAATTTAGAAGGGGCTTCATTTCGTGCATAGAGTGTGAGAGAACTGCTTATGAGTAGTCGACTCCCAAATTAGGAAGGAGACATTATGTGCATGTGTCTCTGTGGTTTCCGCAGAGCTGTAAAACGAGTGCTAGGTCCCCTCTTTGCTCCAGCCATCCCCAGTCACCATCATTCTGTACAATGTACAACATAGTGGCTCCATAGTGGGCCTTTCACTCCAGGCACTGGCTCCTCAGCAGGTAGATGAAGCCCAGAGTCACATTATTGATCCTGAGGTCATTTCTTGGGGAGAAGAAGCACAGCTCCACCTTTTCTTTGCTCTTCAGGTAGACGATGCTGTGGAGCTCCCTGCAGACATGACCGTCACCCTGCAGGGTGAAGTTGCTCAAAGTTTTCTGCCCCATCAGTTGCAGCTCCAGAACCCCACTCCCCTCTATTCCTTCATCCAGGCCTTTACAACACACTCGCATGTGCCAAATATATGGTCCGGTGCAGCTGACTGAGATCGTACGGTTGTTGTCTCCCAGATCTATTCCATTGTTTTCGTAGCTAGAGAATGTAAGTGTTTCCTTGTCTGAGAAAGCTGGAGGAGGAGGATGGATGTCAAAGTGAGAGAGGGAGGGGGAGTTGAGGAAAAGGTGGTAGTGAGAAGAAGAAGAAGAAATGACTAACATTTGTTGAATTTATGGTGCAATGTGACCAAATTTTGAACGCAGAGACAGAAATCTTGTGGTTTATCTTGTTACAAATATCACAGTGCCTTTCTGTATTCTTGAAGGCTACAGAAAACAGAAAAGGGGAAAAAAACAGCATCAAATACTTAAGGTCTTCCTGTGATGACTCACCTCCAATTAAATCAAACTGTATGTAGATGTCCTTGTCCTGGTAGAGAAAGACATGAGGAAACAGATGAAGATTACATTGGCTTGACCTACAGAACAGGTCTGGGACCTTGTAATTTTGCTTAATCATAAATCAACGGTGAAGCCCAAATCTTGAGAAGGACTTCTCCACCAACTGAACAGCCAAGCACTACCTCTCCCTATGATGCCACGCTTCAGGAGTGTTACTCTGTACAGTATGTGCATATCCTTGTCTGGTCTCTCTCTCTCTCTCTCTCTCTCTCTCTCTCTCTCTCACACACACACTTGCCCCCCCTTGTTACTTGTGAGGACCCTCAGTGACTACATTCATACCCTAATCCTAAAATTAACCATCCATGCCTTAAGCCTTACCCATTACCCCAACCTTAACCTAATCCTAATCTAAACCCACATTTTAACCTTGAAATAGCCCCTTGAAGAAGTGAGGACCAACAAAAATGTTACAATTTCATTTAGCAGACACACATCTGAGAGTTAATACAAACACAAGCAACACAAGTCAGGAGGCGACAACGCAAGTGCCAAAAAATTAGGTTCAAGTCCGATAGGACATGGGTGTGAACAGGCAGTGCACAAAGGCAATGCATAGGGTGCATAGACGCGTTTTGTTTTGGGTTTGTTTTTGTTTTTTTAATAGTAATACCATCAGGTGTGGAGCTGCTCGAGTAAGAGCTGGGTCTTCAGCTTCTTAAAAGACGGAGAGGGTCTCAGCGGATCGAATGAGGTTTGGTGACTCGTTCCACCAACGGGAGACTACAGAAGAGAAGAAGAGTCTGGCTCGTGACTTAGGGCCCCCGTTGCGGCGGAAGTGCCAGGCGCCTTTCATTGGCGGAGCGTAGCGGGCGGGACCTGAGTGTAGCCCTGAATGAGGGGGTTCAGGTAGGCGGGGGGCGTTTTTTGTTGCCGTTTTGCAAGCGAGCGTCAAGGCTTTGAAAACATCTTCGTTTAAAAACTCAAACCGGTCCTCACACATATAGTTCAACAAGAGCAAACACACCCAATTTCATTTTCTCACCAAGTCAACTTAAAATTCACTTGTCTTGGCCCAGGGGTAGGGGTACTGCCAACCGAAAGTGTAACGTCATTTTATATATATATGTTTTTTTATCAATTTACCATATTTTACAGAAAGACGCATAAAGATGAGTGAATACGTTCCCTCAACAAATAATTTCTTCAATGAATAATCAAAAATATTACTTTTAACCCGTCGTGTCACTGTCATTACTAGCCCTATAGTGATGTTTTTGTTTTGTTTTTTTTTTCGTTTTCATTTTGGCGTAACGCTGCTGCGTCTAAAATGGCAGGCTATTCCCACCTCCACTAGAGGGTGCTGCAGCCCCCCGCGTCCCTGTACTCTTGCCCATTTGAGCTAACTTCACGTACTGCCATTTAAGTGACGCGTTCGCTGCGATAGCCTATACATTTACTCTTTTGTGGGTGTCCGGATGGTGTGGCGGTCTATTCCGCTGCCTACCAACGCGGGGATCGCCTGTTCGAATCCCCGTGTTACCTCCGGCTTGGTCGGGCGTCCACACAAATTGGCCGTGTCTGCGGGTGGGAAGCCCGATGTGGGTAAGAGTGGGGTGATTGGCCAAGTACAATTGGGGAGAAAATTGAGAACCCCCCCCCCCTCCAAAAAAAATAATTCTCGTTTAGCAGACACTTCTGCCAAAAGTGATTTAGAAAAGAAAGCCAGAAGTTAGCAGATAAATTCAGGTGTGGCCAACTGGCACCGCAGAGCACTAAACAGTAATCGCATCATAGCCAGGAGTCCATATCAAGTCAAGTCTAATCGGGCTATACAAATAAAATTGACTTGACTTAATAGTGTTGAGTGAGCCTGTGTGCCTCGGATCACCAAGAGGGAGCGATACAAAACAGATGGACAGTGCCACACATATCAGTGTCACAGCCACAGATAGATAGATAGATAGATAGATAGATAGATAGATAGATAGATAGATAGATAGATAGATAGATAGATAGATAGATAGATATCATCGCTACTGGTATACCAACGATCGACGTCCGTCCGCCGGGGGAAGTCGTCCGCATTCAGCGAGCGCGGAGCTTCGGGAGGGACGGACATGGAGCGCCGCCCAGTGACTGCTGGAACAGGTTCCAGCATCCCCGCGATTCAGTCCGTCCTAAAGTGACAGTCTCGTGGTGTGACAAATGAAATATTAACGAGTGAAATTACAGATTGAATATTCCAATTCTGTTGGAACTGGCGCTCGATTCGACCCGACAAAGCCTGGCGAAAAGATCAAACCATCCATCCACTATCCGAACCGCTTATCCTGCTGTCATGGTCGCGGGGGATGCTGGAGCCTATCCCAGCCGTCAGACGTTGAGAAATAAAAGTCGCTCTCGCTCTCTCTCTCGCCCTCTCGCTCTCTCTCTCTCGCTCTTTTTTTTTCATTTCAAAAACAGACGGCGGTGATCGTTTGTTGCTTTAAATGATTGTAACATGTTCAAATGTTAAGTGGCAAGGGTCTGAAATGGGTGACCCCCCCCCAACTCTTCGCGTTTTGAATAGAGAGAGGGAGAGTAAAATCCAGTGAGCCACAAAGTGTGAAAGCACACAGGAAGACAAAACGAGAACAACACTAACACAGACGCATGAGTAATGATTATTACTTTTATTTATTTAATATTACTCACCTGCCGTGTGAGCCAGCAGAAGTAGAGGGTGACGGCCAGACACGCGGCCAATATCAGGCTCTGAACGGTGACGACGGCCGCGAGCCTCCCATCGCGGCGCCGCGTCTCCCGGGGCGACATCACGTCACCTTCTCCATGCATCGCACTTTCCGTCTGAACTCGGGGAGGCCTCTGCAGCGAGATTTTCACACGAGTGGGCACAAGAAAGGAGGAGAGTAACTGGAAAAGAAAACCGCCGGTATCGAGACATTTTTTTTAAAAAATACGTGTGACCCGTGTAGCTCTCTTGTGTTTCTACGCGCGGGTCATTTGTAGAGACGCGCTAAGCGTGACAGCGACGTTAGCAAGTACAGGAAGCCGGGGCCCGGGAGAAGAGTAGTATTTGATCATCGTCATCCTCCGAGAAGGAGAGCGTCTGTCTCACTTTGACATTTCGACAAACAGCACTGGTTGACGAGTCAACTGAAACCGTCCCGCTGCCATAGCAACACACGGTGGACCTTTTTTTTTTAAACCCAGATTTACTAGAAAGGCATAAACATGGCCGCGGGAACGTATTTTGAGCGGGGGGGGGCTGAGAAAAAAAGGGGGGGTCGAGTTTGCCGGGATTGACGTTATGACTGTGCATAGCCTAGACACTTAAGTAAAACATTGATAAATGACTAGAATGCGAGATTAGTTGCTGCTGAGGGACAAATAGACTCTCTCTCACACACACACACACACACACACACACACACACACACACACACACACACACACACACACACACACACACACACACACACACAGTGGGGCCAGGCCTAACGTTATGGGCGCTGCTTTTCTATGCGGAGTGCTTGTACGCTGACCGTGATGCTGAACATCAACTCCCATTTATGCATGACACATAAAAGCACATCACCACACAAATGCAGACTGCTCGGTGGCAGCATAACCCCCCCCCCACATAAACACAGGTAATATGTATGCCTACAGCCAAAGCACAATCTCCAAAACACAACTGCAGGCTGCGCGGCGGCAGCATATAGCCTAAAAATCAACCTATAATAACACATGGGCCTATCAACCACATGTCATCTCCAAACACAACTGCAGGCTGCGTGGCGACAACATATAAAAATCAACCCACACATATAGACCCATCAGCCACAATCTCCAATCAAGAAATATGCAATTGTCTTGCCTTACTGTCGGCCTGCATGCAGAACTCAAAACGTGGCCTTTCTCTCCAGGTTGGCGCTGATAAAGTCCCTCATGAGGGCATCAGTGTCCAAACTGTCCAATAATTCTCCATGAACATGCATCAGAGCAAGGTGGGTCAGTCTTTTTTGCACCATAGTTGTGCGTAACCATGTCTTCAGATGGCGGAGAGCAGAAAATGTCCTCTCCGATGAAGCAGCTGAGATGAGGAGACTTAGGCATGGTTTGATGAGGTTTTCAACTTCATTGAAAAGAGCCCTTGTTTGGGGATGGAGTTTATACATGGTTGTTGCGATGTCTTTTACTGTCTTGGGAGAATCACTGCAGAGGTCTCCCATCATTTTCAGCTGGATCTCCCGTCGGGCTTTGTCAAAGTGCAAGGGAAGGTGAAGGGAATCTATATCCACTATTTGTTCCTTGTTGGTTGCCTTAATAAGCACCTTTTCTCTGACAGCTGCTGTTTTCATACCATCTTGATCAAATCTCCTCTTTACTTCTGCTGTGACCAAGTCCACAGCTTCATAGAACTCTCGTCTCCATGAGAGTTGCGCATCTTGTGCGTCTGCCTCTGGCTCCGCTGTGTGTCGATAACGGGCTGGGGTTTTTGTCACCCTGTGCTCACCTGGCATTTTAAGTCCCGCTGTGGGTAGTTTGTTGTAGCATGTTATCCACCACCCGAAGGGCCTCCGTGCACCTTCCAAGCAATTTGGCACACTCAAGGGCGCCCGGTGCGCTGGCTTTGGTATGCTGCAAACTCCTGGCCACTGACTCACACGGCTCGAATATTGCTTCACAACAGAGGAGGCCATAGTCGGTTTTAGCCGTCATTGCTTGCTTGAGCAGGCCTCCGATCTTAGCTCTGGTCTCTCCCCTCACATTTATGCCATCCTTAAGCTGCTCCAGTGTTTTGATGATTTCTCTGTAGGCACCACACACGTTTAATAGCTATTGTTCGTATGCACCATCTTGTTGGACATATAGCCAGTATGGTAACTATCTCATTGCAGCCAAACATGGACTCATAGAGCTCCTTGCGTTTTGCTGATTCACGGATTACCACCGCTATGCCCTGAACAAAGTTCATTGAATCAGCGATGAGACCCACCTCACACACAGCCTCCTGAAGAACTAGGTCAAGTGAATGGTTGGCACAGTGGATGAAGAGGGACTCAGGGCATGTTTCTTTTAGCTGTACCTGAACACCTGAAAACCGTCCTGACATGTTAGAAGCACCATCAAAACAATATCCATGGAGACGCTGAATTGGGATGTTCAGCCTGAGAAATACATCTTTGATGCACTTGAACAGGGTCTCTCCGCTGCTGTCGGGGGCATCGTAAAATCCAACGAATTCAGAATGAATCTCCAGTTTCTCATCCACATACTGCAGCGTCAATGAGAACTGCTCTATTGTACTGGAGTTGGTGGTACCATCAGCTGTGAGTCCATAGTACGGACTATTTCTGGCACGGGATACAATCTCACGTTGAATAGCACAGGTATACTGTTGAATGACTTCATTCTGGATTGTGTCCGAGAGCCAGTTATCTCTCCTCTCAATCCACTGTCTCTGTCCTGAGAGGTTGTAAGTACGTTCAAGCATCAGTTCATACACTTCATACAAAATGCCATCACGAGTGCTGTCACCCCGAAAAGCCACCCCCTTCTTTCCCAGGAAGAGCACTGACCTGAACATCAGCTCCAAAACATGCCTTGCTGTGTCTTGAGTTCGGCGGGTAGTGTCAGATAAAAGGGCAGTAATTGGGGTGTTTTGTAGAGCAGCGAATTTTTTGAATGGCATCGCTATGAAGTTTAGACTTTTTATGCTTATTGAATTTTTCTATGGCTTTCCACCAGTTTGTGAAGCCTCCCTTGACAAAACTGTTGCCAAACCTTACACTATCTTCACTGATGAAACGTTTCTCCACTGCTTTCACACAGCTAAAGCAGACAACGCCATCACCTTCCTCAATATAATGCAGCCACCTCAATTTGTTGAACCAGTTTGTATTGAATGAACGAGAAAACGTCTCTTTTTCAAACTGCGTTTCAGGAAAACTGAAGTTGGTTGGTTGGTGTGGAGTGATTGCCTCGACTGAAACCACGTTAACGCTACCATGTTGTCCTGCTACTGCCGCGACGTTAGCTTGAACTAGCGCGGCTCCTGGGCCCGGGGCAGGTGTGGCGGTTGCTTCGGAGGTGCTGCAGCTGCTGCTGGTAGGCCTACTCGGCTTAGGCTCCAAGTCTGCCTCCTCCTCCGCTTGATCCGCCAACTCGAGGCTCAATCTCTTTTTGTCTTTTTTGGGGCTTCCCAAAAAACTCAGAAATGCGTTTTTGCGCCATTTGGACCGGTGTTCAGACACTTGACCTGACTTGAGTCACTGACGGGTGCCGTCATGGGACAGTTGTTGCTTGTTGTCATTGTGGCGTAGGCCACTTATTTTTGACAGTCAAGTCATTAATGTTTCCAATGAATTTTATAATTAGACGAATGAATAAAATGAATTTGATTTTTTTTTTGTTAAAACATTTTATTTATTTTTAACCCCCCCCCCCCAAAAGAAATTTCTTGGGCTCCACGCCAGGGGGTGCTGCAGCACCCTCAGCACCCCTACTTCCCGCGACTATGGGCATAAACTACTACTTTTCTCATAAAAAAACCCAGATCTAACTTGGCCCATGTCCTTCTTTTAAATTATAAGAACGTGCCGTGTTTTCCCAGTCCATCTTAGTTCTGTTTCAATGTTTGCACTTGGTTTTAAAATGTGTTTTGGGCAATGGGATCACAAGTGGACAGCGAGGCACATCGCCGTCTCCAAATGCGTGCTGCTGACCACTTGTGATCAGATTTCCTTATTCCGAAGAAGATTTCCTGTTACGTCCTTGTCGGGGACGCATCTGGACGCATTAGCGTTTACACCACAAAAGATATGTGGTCAAATGCATCCCAGACCACCTCGGCAAGTGGTTTGAGTAACCGGTTCACAAAACGTTTTGTGGTTGTTTACACTTGCATTTAGCGCTGTTCACTTATGATCTGATCGCAAAAAACGCATTTTAAAACCAAGTGTAAACGGAATCTAAATGGGGTTGCACCATGAGATCACATCATGTTCCCTTTAGGTTTATTACAGTCATGTTTTGATTGATCTGTGATTATCAGTCCGGTCCTGCTGGTTTTCCTTCTCGATCGGATGACCGCATACCTGACACAACACTGTCTGGCGGAACAGAAAACCATGCCGGTGGTATCGGAGGACCACAAGCTATTGTGATAGAGGTTAACAGACAAGGAAACCTCAGCTGAGAGAGCCCAGACAGCTAATCCCTTCTTGTAATAGTCAGTTGTGGCTATGTCTACATTAAGATTTCTGCATGGGTTGAAAAAAAAATTCAAACTGACTGGCTGAGAGCTGCATCACAATCTTGAAGGACAAAAGTCTTTGAGGGGCTTTTCAGAGGCTCACACAGCATGTAGATCAGTGATGCTCTACCATGTGCTATGGAGAGAGCCATGTTTTCATTTCAACCCAACCGATTACTGCCTTCAACCAGATAGGGGATAACTAATCAGTGAAATCAGCTGGGGCAGAGAACTTGTACTGTAGAGAACAATGGCTCTCTGGGGCATATCTGAATATCACTGATGACAATGTTGAACTGATAATTATTAGTTAGATGTCAACGCTCATCTGTTATCCCAGATAGCAAAGAATCTTGGACCCAAATATGGCCCATATCTGCAGTTATCTTATGGCCCACATTTGGCCTTGAATGACAGTGCTGACTCAGGGTACGTCACCTCAGCCACAGAGCCACCTTATCTGGCCCACATAGTATGTGCTGTAATCCAGGTCAAGCCCAGTTCATTACATTTGGACGATGTCCAGTGCCGTAACTGAGTCGTAAGTACCAAAAGTGCGCCAGATTAGGCCCAAATGTGTCTGCTATTTGGGATATCAGACACGGCTCACGCTGTTCATTTAACACACAATCGACTCGGTCTCAACAAAGGACCTCCTAAAGTATTTTTAAACTTTTCTATACTCAACAACATTATCCAAAGGAGTTGAATCAAGTGCAACTGGACTTGGTATATATCCGTGAAGATGTTTCGCCTCTCATCCAAGAGGCTTCCTCAGTTCGTACCTTTCCGACTAGACCAAGCTAGTCTGACTGGCTGGTGATGAAACTCAGAATTTATCCTCTAGGAGTCATTGTCAGAGCTATTGATATGCGTGGCTCTTTTGTGTACCGATGTTATGGCCGCGCCCGTCGCCATCGGAGCTATTGATTTGCATTTGTTTAGCAGCGACGGTCGTTGGGGGTGTTAGTTTCGACTTCATTGTTCAGTGGTCATGAGAGTCGTTGGCGCCGTTAGTGACCGACTGTTGTTCTTGGAGGCTAGGCTTCTTGAGTCTCCTGGGTAGAGATGAAGGACGGCATTGTAAGTGGAAATAGGTGGTGACGCAGACCTCCTCCTCTGTTGAGGGATGGTTTTTTTTTTTTTAGCTATGACAACGACTCCTAGAGGATAAATTCTGAGTCTCATCACCAGCCAGTCAGACTAGCTTGGTCTAGTCAGAAAGGCATGAACTGAGGAAGCCTCTTGGATGAGAGGCGAAACGTCTTCACGGATATACAGTGCAGCCGGAAAGTATTCACACCCCTTCACTTTCCCCACATTTTGTTGTGTTACAACCTTATTCCAAAATGGATTAAATTCCTTTTTTTCTCATCAATCTACATACAATACCCCATAATGACAAAGCAAAAAAGGTTTTGTAGAAATTTTTGCAAATTTATTAAAAATAAAAAACTGAAATATTGCATGTACACAAGTATTCACACCCTTTACTCAGTACTTGGTTGAGGCACCTTTGGCAGCGATTACAGCCTCAAGTCTTCTTGGGTATGAAGCTACAAGCTTGGCACACCTCTATTTGGGGTATTTCTCCCATTCTTCTCTGCAGATCCTCTCAAGCTCTATAAGATTAGATGGGGAGCGTCGCAGCACAGCTATTTTCAGGTCTTTCCAGAGATGTTCAATGGGGTTCAAGTCTGGGCTCTGGCTCTGCTCTATTGAGCAGAGGCTTCCGTCTGGCCACTCTACCATAAAGGGCTGATTGGTGGAGTGCTGCAGAGATGGTTGTTCTTCTGGAAGGTTCTCCCATCTCCACAGAGGAACGCTGGAGCTCTGTCAGAGTGACCGTCGGGTTCTTGGTCACCTCCCTGACCAAGGCTCTTCTCCCCCGATTGCTCAGTTTGGCTGGGCAGCCAGCTCTAGGAAGAGTCCTGGTGGATCCAAACTTCTTCCATTTACGAATGATGGAGACCACTGTGCTCTTCGGGACCTTCAAAGCTGTAGAATTTTTTTTGTACCCTTCCCCAGATCTGTGCCTCGATACAATCCTGCCTCGGAGGTCCACAGACAATTCCTTTGACTTCATGGCTTGGTTTCTGCTCTAAAATGCACTGTCAACAGTGCGACCTTATATAGACAGGTGTGTGCCTTTCCAAATCATGTCCAATCAATTGAATTTACTACGGGTGGACTCCAATCAAGATGTAGAAACATCTCAAGGATGATCAGTGGAAACAGGATGAACCTGAGCTCAATTTTGAGTGTCATAGCAAAGGGTGTGAATACTTATGTACATGCAATATTTCAATTTTTTATTTTTAATAAATTTGCAAAAATTCCTACAAAACCTTTTTCACTTTGTCATTATGGGGCATTGTGTGTAGATTGATGAGAAAAAAGGAATTTAATCAATTTTGGAATAAGGCTGTAACATAACAAAATGTGGGGAAAGTGAAGGGGTGTGAATACTTTCCGGATGCACTGTATACCAAGTCCAGTTGCACTTGATCCAACAAGAGATGTTATACTTGCATGTGGGAATGAGGGCCTTGTTGAACAGTTTCACGGTGATGAGTCTTTGGTGGATGTAAAGGAACACAACACACGTGCATACAAGCATGCGTGCATACACTAAGTAGACCATGTTTCTATTTTGAAACCATACATTTATTGCAACTGTCAACTGATAGGACTTTGAAATATGGTGGAATGGTTGGGTGATAAGGATGACCTCTTGTGGTAAATGATGATCTGTATCAGAAGTACACGACAACAGGGGAATTCCAGTAGCAGCGCCACAGTCACCTATATTGAGAGGACTGATCACAGACCCATCCTGATGATCAAATATCAGCCCTGGTAACACAGAGTAATTTTCAATTTAAGAGACTCATACGAGACAAGATAATGTTTAAGTTAATGTTTTGGATTTGATGGCCAGAAAAAGAGATGAGAAAAGCCCAGGTTGGGGCTTGAGCAACAAACAAACACAAGGCCACATCACATCACATTAATCATCAAACAACAACCCACACACATCCTTCCCCGCAACTCGTGTGTGTGTGTGTGTGTGTGTGTGTGTGTGTGTGTGTGTGTGTGTGTGTGTGTGTGTGCGCGCGCGCGCGACCGAGAGAGAGAAGGGTTGGGAAAGGTAGATGGTTAAATATCTAGACGTCTTATGCAACATTTTTTTTTTAATGGGAAATTAAAGTTCAAAATTTCAGGATGAGTTTCTAGTGAGAATTACATCACTAACGCTGACATTTTATGCTTGGCTACATATAAAATTTAAAAAAAATAACACTTTTGTAGCATATCACAGCTAACATTAGTCTGTCTTTCCCAGTCTCTGATTTCAATGTTCAGTGAAATAAAATCATTTGGAAATCATTAGAGACTACAGGGCAGCTGGGCTTCGCTGGGAGAGACCGAGTTAAAACTTGAGATCTTGGTGACGATGTGGGCATGTTCCAAAACCGCACCGGCCCAGTATTTCAGTGAGGTCAACTAGGGCAACATAAATAAAACAGCAGCAGAGGATTCCTGTACTAACAAGCTCACCAGACAATCAAATTTGCAACCCCTATCGGGACCATGGAAGACACCACGTCAAGAAAAATACCGAGACCTACGCGTTATTTCAAAATGAATTTTGTATATTTCAGTGACGTACACATGGGACACATGGTGAAATAATGACAGCATGAGCTCTGTGTTTAAATAGGTATTTTAATGTTGAAAATGTACCATTTAATCTCCTTGTCCCATCATTTCCAAAGTCTGCAAGTATCAGTAGCATTCTCACTTACTGTACAATATGGCACCCTGGCAAACGTCCTTACACACACGCGCGCACACAAAAAAAAAATCTTTTTAATATTATAGCTCTGAAATTAATGCTTCACTGTCTCATTAATGCTTTAACATGTTAGTTTATTATGTACACACTGGTTGGGAAGATTGGCTTGCTCCCCATTTTTCATCCAAATCACATTCCAATTCTACTTCTGTAAATGAAATGAGGCGCCAGTTCAAAATAAAAACTACTCTTCCATTCTAAAATTAGGACTCTTTTCCATTCTCTCCAAAATCAAACGAAATGAGTTCATCTGTGTTGACCTCATACTGACTCAACATCTGAGCTCCTTCACAGTCAAGTCAAGCCAATTTTATTTGTTTCGCCCATTATCACAAATTACAAAGTTGCCTCAGTGGGCTTAGTCAACCAGAGGATCCAGTGCAGCTCGACATTCTTTTCCTTTATCTGTCTCCCCACTGTCCAGTGTCTTTTAAAGAAAAGTTGTTGACCAGGAGAAAAGTCAACCCTAACTTTGCCATTCTGCTCTCCTGGGTGTCCTTTAATTCCTCCAAGCTCATTCCTATGGCCCCTTCCAAGGAAAGATTGGAGGATGAAGCGGTTTTTGGCACAAGTTGCGTGTGTTCAAAACTGGTGGTAGTTGTAGTATTTGTAGTTTCAGAGGAAGGGGGATCCAGATAAATGGTAGATACTGTCTTAGTGCACAACAGTCCTGAGGGAATGCTTATATGTTGATGGAACACAGAGAAGTTCAACTGCTTTGAAATTAACCCCTCGATTTGTAGAGTTCACGGCTGGATTTGTCTTCTAATCCTTTCTGAAAGGTGGGGACAAGAGAGAAAGAGATGTCAGGTCTTTTAAACCTGTCCCCAGATTCTTTCTTTAAGAACAGGACAGCTCCAGCAATTAAAATAATTCATTTGGGTCTACCGCCTAAAAACATTCCCTCTCCTCCTCTTGAGGTGTGAAGAGTCTAGTCAGAGTTGTTCTTGTTTCTCCTTTTTCTCTTCTCCCCCGGTTTCTAGGGATGGGGAAGATTCATTCGATCTTCTATGAGAGTGTTGTCAGGCCCCTGGGACTCCATGCACTGCTTTACGGTTGCTATGATGCCAGACAGGCGCCTGTCCAGAGCTGCCAGATGTGGCTCGGCCAACACGGGGTGAACAGGGTCAAATGCCAAAGCTTGACGCATGGCTGCACTTAGAGCGCCACCTTTCAGCAGGTTTAACCTGTTCCACGTGGACACACGCAACCTGAGAGAGAGAAGGGGAGAGGCAGAGAGGGCGCAACAGATATGAGAGTAAAAGAGAACATTTCATGTCTTTTCAGAACCACATCAAATACAAAGGATTTTAACCATGATCAAAATATTGACGAGCAAGTGTGCAATCCTTGGAATTTCACATCGCAGTACTCACATGCAACACTGATAGAGCGGTGCAAGAATACTTCGCTCGTCCAGAGCTGCATTCCCAAAGCTGCATGGAAAAACATAGCAAAGTAAGGCAGCTAAACCTGAAGGCTTGTCTGCAACGAAGTTTAGAGAGCTCATCAAAATGCATTAGCCACACTCCACTCTTTCGTGGCACTATGGAGCAAAGTGCACACGCTCTAGTTCTAAAGCATGCTTTCAAATGCAGCATTTCTAGGACACACTAAGCTCAGCAAAGTCAACTGGGCCAGAAAAGACAGAGTGAATTCCTCTTTTTCAGTTTTTGAGCCCAAGCATGGCTTTCATGCGTGCATAATAATAGCATCTCCCCATTTATCTCTGAGGAGTCATCAGGCGGGGCTTAAAAAGAATTGCTATGCTGGTGCCCTGGAGATGGATGAAATAAGTGTTCAGAATGAATTGGCGTAACAATTCTTTCAGAGCTTGCTTTTGGGACAAGCTGAAAAGTACCACAGCTCTTTGAAACTGACATGATAATCACAGAAGCACAGAAGTGTAACCGAACGCAGCAATATTCTGCCGAGAACTTCCACATTGTCAATAGTTATTTCATAATAAAACTGTTTGCAACATGTAGATGCTTATCTGCTAATGAGCAGATAAGCTCAAATAGGGAGTGACTTCCCTGGCCCTGTGAGCCAGCAGCTGTATTTAAAGTATTTGCTGCCGCTGCACACAAGATTCACCAGGTCCCTCTGTGCTGGAGACTCTGGTTAAAATTTCTAAAAAAAAAAAACCAAGAAGACATGATTCTGAAATCCAACAGAGCTACTAGGGTGACAGCTTTGGAAGGATAAGTAAAGCAAACCTGAGCGTAACTTACCTGCTTAATTGTCTTGAGCCTCCCCTTTCTTACTTGTTACATCGCTCTAAAGAACACTCGCTATATACCTTAAAGTGTAAGATGTCCATCCATCCATTATCCGAACCGCTTATCCTGCTCTCAGGGTCACGGGATGCTGGAGCCTATCCCAGCACTCACTGGGCGGCAGGCGGGGAGACACCCTGGACAGGCCGCCAGGCCATCACACAGGGCCGACACACACACACATTCATACCTAGGGGAAATTTAGTACGGCCGATTCACCTGACCTACATGTCTTTGGACTATGGGAGGAAACTGGAGCACCCGGAGGGAACCCACGCAGACACGGGGGAGAACATGGCAACTCCACACAGAGGACAACCCAGGACGATGCCCAAGGTTGAACTACCCTGGGGCTCGAACCCAGAACCTTCTTGCTGTGAGGTGACCGCGCTAACCACTGCGCCACCGTGCCACCCAGTGTAAGATGTGTAAGATGTGAATTGCACAAAATGCAACTGACTGTTCCACTGGGTAAATATTTGCTATGGCCTATGCTGGATTGTTTGACGCAAATGCTGTCACACATTGTACGACTCCAAGAAAGGATAAAGACCGGATCTAAACACTACAAGACAGAACATCTCCAAAATGATTGTGCTGCACACATTTACTTGAGGAAATAACATCCCAGTGGAAATGATTAAGTGTTAACAAAGACTAAAAATCCAAAAGCATTTGGAGTCATTTACAATTAAAACAACATTTTGTAATGTACATTAAATATCAGATGTAGCCTGACATTAATCTTCAAAAAAATAAAACAAAATAAAATCTTTGGCATGCTTGCTTGTCATCAGGTATAAACAAAATGGTTTGCTGTAGCTGAATAACTTTGGTTTTTCACTTGAGTTTAATAACCTACAGCCTGTAGGTTATTAAACTCAAGTGAAAAACCAAAGTTATTAATCTGGGAGATAAATGGCTTTAGAAGTGAACTGCATGCCTGCAGACAAAATACCTAGAGATGAATGAAAAATGCTTTTAGCAAAACGAAATCAGAAGATTGTTCAACCTGAGCACAGAATTTGCTGGTAGCGAAGAGGCAATCAGTTTAAGCTTGGCTAACAGAAACAAATCCCTACTGGGTTTTGGTCAAGATTTAGGACAAACTGATTGTGGTCAATGTGTCTCTCCAAAGTGATATGATACAATATCAGTGTCTAACCAGGATCTAAATACGAAACAACGAATGTGGAGGAAGGTTAGCTAGGGGGTCGGAGTTTCTGCTGTGTTCCAAATGTTGACTTATCATTGCTACAGTGTCATATCGATAAATATCCTACATAATATTATGCCACAGTTAACATATATTTACCAGGGAAGATGTAAAGTGTGCTGGCAAACTGCGTGAATGTTGCTTCAGCATTATCGTGTGATCTTTGCAATATTCCTGCTATCTATAATTGAACAGTTCAGCCTTTTTGCAACGCTTGAATAGAGTGATTCACGGTATCGTGTTCAGTATGACCAAACTGGTAAGCACTTCCTACTCTTAAGTACTGGTCTGCTGATATCTTAGCTCAGAAATGAGTATTATGAAACAACAGCTTCTTCCTGAGAGTACAAGGTGGTTTCGTTTGATTTTGATATGAGGCATCAACCTTTTACAGAGGCTCTGAGATGCAAGTGAGAAAAAAACAAGTGAGAAAAAAAATTCCAGTGGTCCATTTTCTAAGTCTGATCTCATTTGTCTTCTCTCCTGTGTTTATGACTGAATAACAGGTGAAAAAAAAGGTGTTGCCAGGATAATCTTTCCAAGTTCCTTAACATTTTTTTCATCTGTGAAACAGGTGGGAAAAAAAGTTTTGCTATGTGAAAAAATAAAATTGCCAGAACCTTTTTTCTAAGTTACTTTTTTCCCCATCTGTGAAAACGGGTAGGGGAAAAAAAAGTTTGGCAGCTGACTTTTTTTTTTGTTGGTCAGGCCCATGTGTTGTTGTAATACTCATTTCGGCCACAAGAGGCTGACGTGCACCACTACCCCATGTTCTAAATAGGACTAAAAGCATTCATGTTTTCCTCCAGGTGAGTTTTAATTTCTCCATGCACTCTAAACACAAGCTGCATACATTGTGTGTTAGCAAGTTATGCAACATTACTGTCATGTTTTTCTTTTGGCAAGAAATGCATTTTAAATCGCCTCTAATCTGCTGTTAGCGTTAGCTATACTGATGTTAGCCGTTAGCCTTCTAGCTAGCGAATGAAAAACATACTGTTCATTAAAGTAAACTAACGTTAGCTATGCAGTCGGCTTAACCTAGGTTGTAGCTGTTGGTTAGCCTGTTAGTTAGGATTAGGAACGAGTATATTAGAGGGACAGCTCAGGTTGGACGGTTTGGCGACAAAGCAAGAGAGGCAAAATTGAGACGGGTTGGACGTGTGGAGGAGAGATGCTGAGTATATCGGGAGAAGGATGATGAATATGGAGCTGTCAGGCAAGAGGAAAAAAGGAAGGCCAAAGAGGAGGTTTATGGATGTGGTGAGAGAGGACATGCAGGTGGCTGGTGTGACAGAGGAAGATGCAGAGGACAGGAAGAGATGGAAACGGATGATCCGCTGTGGCGACCCCTAATGGGAGCAGCCGAAAGCAGTAGTTGTAGTAGTAGTAGCAGTAGTAGTAGTAGTAGTAGTAGTATTATTACCTGTTGGTTAGCCATGAACAATGTTTTTCACTTTCTAGCTAACTTTTTTCCCCACCCTTTTGGTTTGGAGCACAAACTAGGAGTCATCAGGATGTTTTACCACCGAACTGACAACGTCCCCACTGACACAGCGGCTGGGGACGAGGAGAAATCCTTCATTAAACAGGCCCTGGTTAAGTGTGGTTATCCTAACTGGGTGTTTGTCAAAGCCAGGAAGATGCCCAAACACTGCACCAGCCAATCGAAGGGAGAAGGACAACAGCTGCCTAAGCGTAAACCAGTGGTGATTCCGTATGTGGCGGGAGCGTCGGAAAAACCGAGACACATATTTTCAAAACACCACATCTCAGTTGCTTTCAAACCCCAAAACACACTGCGCCAGAAATTGGTCCACCCCAAGAATCGAGTCCCCCGGCACAAACAGAGCAATATAGTGTACACTGTTAAGTGCCAGGAGGATTGCCATGACTTGTACTTTGGGGAAACTAAACAGATGCTGTCCAAAAGAATGGCACAACACAGGAGAGCTAATACGTCAGGCCAGGACTCCACAGTCTATACCCATCTACAGGCCAGTGGCCACTCTTTCAGGGATTAGGTTGTGCACATCCTTGATAGGGAGGAACGCTGGTTTGAACAGGGAGTCAAAGAGACCATCTATCATCTGTTTTTGATTTTTTTTGGGATCCCCCCCCTTTTCTCCCCAGCTGTACCTGACCAACCACCCTGCTCTCTGAGCCATCCTGAGGCACTGCTCCACCTCCTCTGCTGATCCAGGGAGGGCTGCAGACTACCACACGCTTCCTCCGATATATGTGGAGTTGCCAGCCACGTCCTTTCATCTGACAGTGTGGCGTTTTGCCAGGGGGACGTAGTGCATGGGAGGATCATGCTATCCCCCCCTCCCCCAATTCCCCCTCCACCCTTAACATGTGCCCCAACCTACCAGAGGAGGTGCTAGTGCAGTGACCAGGACACATACCCACATCCGGCTTCCCATCTACAGTAATGGCCAATTGTGTCTGTAGGGACGCCCGACAAAGCCGGAGGTAACACGGGGATTCGAACCGGCAATCCCTGTGTTGGTAGGCAACAGAATAGACCGCTATGCTACCCGGATGCCCAGAGACCATCTATGTCAGGGGTGGCTAACCATGTGCCATGGAGAGCCATGTGTATGCAGGTTTTCATTTCAGCCGGACTCCACACCATGTGATTTCACTGATTAGCAACCCTTCAACCAAAGAGGAAGAATGTATCAGTGAAATCACCTGGTGTGGAGTCGGGTTGGAATGAAAACCTGCATACACATGGCTCTCCATGGCACATGGTTAGCCACCGCTGATCTATGTTAAGAGAGAACAACCATCCCTGAACCGGGGGGGGGGGGGGGCTAAAAGTACATCTATCGCCGTCTTACAGTGCTGAAATGGGTCTTTGAAAACAAAGTGATACTTCATGCAACTAAAACGAAAAGCATTATATTTGGTTCCAATCATTCTCTTAGGAAAGAGCCAGAGCTAAAACTCTTTATAAATAAAACACCAATCCACCAAGTAAAGGAAACTAAGCTCCTGGGCATCATTCTTTATAATAGGCTGTCCTGGTCAAAACACATTGACACTGTTGTAAACAGAATGGGTAAGGCATTGGCAGTGGTAAGGCGATGCAGACAATACCTTACACCAGAATTGACTAAAATGGTAATAAACACTATTGTTCTCTCACAGCTTGACTATTGCCAAATAATATGGGCGAATGCCATGAAAAAAGATTTAAGCAAACTCCAGTTGCTACAGAACAAGGCGGCGCGCCTTGCTCTCCAATGTCCATACAATACGAACATCAACAGCATGCACTTCTGTCTACAATGGTTAAAAGTTGAGGACAGAATGAATGCTGCACTTCTATCTTCAATATGGAAGGTTTCAAAATACAAAACTCCATTATATCAGTACAATCAGTTAAAACACAATTCAGAATCATTTACATATGCCACTAGACAGGCAACAGAACGCCGGTTTTCACCTCCTAAGCCCAACACTAATTTTCTGAAGCGTATGGTAGAATACAGATCAATGAAAGCATGGAATTCCTTACCACTGCCAATGACTAAACTGACACAGAAATCAATATTTAAACAGCAAATAAAGAACAACCTTGGAATGTTATATTTGTAGGATGCAAAATACACATATTACACACACACACACACACACACACACACACACACACACACACACACACACATACAATACAGGGTAAGGTGTGATTCGAACTGAATTCTATAGCCTGGATGGTTTCAACAGTTTGTACATTGGAATGATTTATGTATGTCTCTTTGCTGTTGGATGATGACTTATGTGTACTATAAAGTTTAATGTATGTTTTTGCTATTTTTGTTTGTTTTGTTTTTGTTTTTCTCTGTCTTGTTTTAAATGTATGTATTAAATGTATTAGTAGCGGTGAGACTAGCGGTGCTTTAGGGCACAGCTAATGGGGATCCTGATAAATAAACTAAACTGTGATTGGAAACATTCCCAAATCCTCTGTGAACAGTAAACATGGCTTTTGAAATGCTAGTTAATGGTCATGGCAATTTGCATATGAAACCGATCGTTGGTTTCGGTCGTTATGTGACTGTATTGTTTATAAGGGTGGGGACACCGGCAGTCAGTTTAGACTTAAGAGGTCACTTAGATGAGTGATGAAATGCATCTGTCAATAAACGTTGTGTCCAGATGAATTGATTCAACCTTCTTTGATTTTCTTACCTGGATTATTGAGCATGCATCAAGATGCTTTCCCCCCCCCACCCGTTTCACAGATGAAAAAAAAAAATCAAGGAATTTAAGATTATCCTGGCAAAACGTATTTCACCTGTCATTAACGGCATTAACACAAAAGAAAAAACTACTGTGATCAGACTTAGAAAATGGATCACCATAACTTTTTCCCCCCTCACTTACCTCAGGGCTTCCATAACCTTTACACTTTATACTTCCCTATTTTGCTCAAGCATTGCCTAGTTTCACATTTGCTTTACAACATACCGGAGTTGATCATTTTCAGGAGTACCTTTAATTCGGTCTCTCTGTGTTGGACTTTTGTGCCATTGTTTACTGATATTCTACAGTAAATTCCTCACCTCTTGGCGTTATCTAGGAGGATGAGCATACTGGCTCCCCCGTCGTCCTGGAAACTCTCGTAGTGATGCCGATCGGCATTTCCAATGAGGTAATCAAATATGGCCGTGTCGATGACGTCCAGCAGCCTGGGCCCCGCGTCATATGGAGGCATCTTTTTCACCGCTTCACAGTAACCCTCATCATACTCCCACCTGGATAAGCATTACCGCATGCTGATTAATCCCTCCACCTTTAAAGCAAACAGCTCGCAACAAGAAAGCACACGGTCTGTGTATAAAACATCAGTCACAGATCAACGTTGTAGAGATGATCTGCTTGAGTGACATGCTGAAAATGGTCTGGGGAAGACCCATTGTGCTAAAAAGATTACTTCTAATAATTTAATGAGATTAAAAGATAATGTCCCTGCAAAATCATTTAAGGACAACTTTGTTTTGAAGGATAAACAGTTCAAAAACACAAGTGATGTGTAAAGGAGGCTAAAATAAAAATATATGTGCTTCACCTTCTCATTGGCTGTTCACATTAGGCGTACAATATGGAGAAAAACAACCAGTGGCAATAACACAGACGCAGTGATAATTTTTGTCAGAGCAATAAATTGCAAGAAGATTTTTGCCATGCTAAAACCATTAAATACGTAGGAGATGAAAGAAGGCAATTTCACCCATCCATCACACACACTCATCTGATGTAAGATTAATAATATGGGTGTTGCCGGGAGTAGCCAGGGGATCTGCTGGTGTCTTCAGACTGACTGACCTTGCTAGGTATTTAATTAAACACTCCCTTATCATTATTGTTACTTTTTTATTTTTTTGTGCGGCATTTTTCCGTTTTAATTTTTAATAGTGACAGTAGAGAGAGAGAGAGAGAGAGAGAGAGAGAGAGAGAGAGAGATAGAAAAGGCAGGGGAGAGAGAGGGGATGACATGCAGCAATGGGCCCAGGCTGGATCGGAACCCAGGTCGCTGCAGTAAGGACTCAGCCTTGTGATATGTGCTCTATCAGGTGCCAATAGGGCGCCAAACACTTCCTTTATTTATTTTTTTAGGACCCCCCCCCCCTTTTCTCCCCAACTGTATCTGGCCAATTACCCCACTTTTCCGAGCTGTCCCGGTCGCTGCTGCACCCCCTGGTGAAACTCCACGTCTCCACATGTGGAGTCGCCAACCGCTTCTCTTCACCTGACAGTGAGGAGTTTCTTATTTTTAAACTTGCATTACATCATCATCCCTTGCTGTGTAATTCTAGTATTACTACTACCAGTGGGGATGCACTGATACCAATACCAGTATCAGGTGTTGGTCTGACACTGTCCTCATGTACTCAAACTCGTAAAACTCCGATACAACCACACCCGATACCAGCCTAGACAATTCCAGCAGAAATTGTGAAAAGTGAGCAGTGCCTTTTTTCACCGTACGGGAAGAGGAGATGGAGCCAGACAGCCAATGCAGAGCGATGCCGAGAAGCAGATGAACACGTCAATGTGTCATTTGTCCAAACGGAGCAAGAAATGACAAAGCTACAAGTGTATGTAACTCGGATGAGTGCAGACAGCCAAGGCACGGACCCGGCGCATCATGTAAGTGGGGCGGAGCAGGTGGTGTGTGGTTGCGTGCTGGGAATGTTTTCTGCTTTACTTCTGCTTCACAGGTAAAAACTACATAGAACGGTCTAAAAAAATTAGTACAATCTGTTTAAAAATGATTAAATAAATACTGTACCAGAGGCAATGTGATGCAGCATGCAACCTTGTGGGGTTTTTTTTATTGCACATTAAAATACATCAAATCAATGTGTATCCATGATCCTGTAGTTACAACAATCTAGCTAATAAATTCAGTATCAGTTAATATAGCCTCCGCTTCCAAATCCTGACAAAACCAACTGCTTTATCACTTGGCAACCCAATATGTATGCAGTGAAGCAGAAAACACAGCTGGCAGATGACCACACGCAACACGGATGCAGTTGGTGTAGCAGGTAAAAAAAAAAACCTGCTCCGCCCTGCCTACATGACATCTGTGCCT
This sequence comes from Lampris incognitus, assembly GCF_029633865.1. Lineage (NCBI taxonomy): Eukaryota > Metazoa > Chordata > Actinopteri > Lampriformes > Lampridae > Lampris > Lampris incognitus. The sequence goes on along the minus strand of NC_079213.1, from coordinate 99,565,438 downwards.
GGTGTATTTTAAGGGTTAGTCCTCACAGCAGCACTAACATATGATAACATATCATTTCAGTTGTTCTGCTACAGTTGTATTCATTCATTCATTCATCATCAGCCGCTTCTCCGGGGTCGGGTCGCGGTGGCAGCAAGCTAAGTAGGGCACTCCAGACGTCCCTCTCCCCAGCAATGCCCTCCAGCTCCTCCTGGAGGGATCCCAATGCATTCCCAGGCCAGAATGCACCTGTAGTCCCTCCAGCGAGTTCTGGGTCTACCCCGGGGTCTCCTCCCAGTTGGACGTGCCCAGTAAACCTCCAAAGGAAGGCGCCCAGGAGGCATCCTAATCAGATGCCCGAACCACCTCAACTGGCTCCTTTTGACACAAAGGAGCAGCGGCTCCGAACTCCCTCCGGATGGCCGAGCCCCTCACCCTATCTCTAAGGCTGAGCCCAGACACCCTATGGAGGAAACTAATTTCAGCCACTTGTATCCGTGATCTCACCCTTTCGATCACTACCCAAAGCTCATGACCATAGGTGAGGGTTGCAACGAAGACTGACTGGTGGTAAATTGAGAGCTTTGCCTTCCAGCCCAGCTCCCTCTTCACCACAACGGTCCGGTATAACATCTGCATTACTGCTGATGCTGCACCAATCCACCTGTCAGTCTCCCGCTCATCCTACCCTCACTCGTGAACAAGACACCGAGATACCTGAACCCCTTCACTTGAGGCAACAACTCATCCCCAACCCAGAGGGGCAATCCACCATTTTCCAGAAGAGAACATGGCCTCAGACTTGGAAGTGCTGACCCTAATTCCAGCCATTTCACACTCAGCTGCAAACCACCCCAGTGCGCGCTGGAGGTCGTGTTCTGGTGTTGCACTGAAATCCACTGAATGTGTTACAGGTTACATTTAAGTGAAATGTGTGGCAGTGCCATGTTTGTTAAGGAAAACACAATGTTGAATGTGAAGATGTCAGCAACAGCATCATGTTGTGTATTTAATTTGTTACAGTGAGAAAGTGAGGAACATCTGATGAAAGTATAACATGTTTTCAAATTCAGTATCAGAACTGTAATGATATTTATTATTAAGTATTCATATTGGTACTCGGTATTGGCAAGTACCCAAATTTAAGTACTGGTACTTGGTCTGAAAAAACGTGGTATTGGTGCATCCCTAATTACCAGCAACCATACTTGAAAATCAGAGGAAGAATTGATTCACTTAATTTGAGATGCAGGTCACCCTCTGCCAAAAATGCTTTGACATGCTCTTGGTACAGTATCCTGCCTGGCAGCAAAAAAAAACAAAAAACGAGCGTAAGCATTTTGGAGAAGATGGTTCAGCTTGTGATAAAATCCTCTGATACACATACTATCTTGGAATGAGTAATTATTTAGGTTGGATAACAATTAGTCAGAGTTGGACAACACTTGTTTATAAGAACAGTTGACATTTTCACTCTCACTGAAACTCCCCTCCTGACACTTGAGATGAAAATGGCTGATAATGCTGAGAGGTAACACGTTGGGTATCTGGTTTTAGCCACATGTTACATCAACTGAAGTGAGCTCTAAAGCAAGCAAGAGGGGAATGACCCATCTGGCAGCTTTTATTTCCACTGGAGTTTTCTAACTTAGAGAAAGTTCTATGACTTTCTCTGATAAAGACTTAGATTTCTCTAAATCCAGTGAGTCAAGTAAATTCTTTATGAGACAGTACAAGCCTGTTTCATGCCATAAGCAATCATAAGCTGTCAGTAAAGCGACTCGGGAAAAGAAATACCATTTACTGCCTCGTCATGCACATCACGTGTACAACATCCAGTGGGGAAGGGAGAGGTGCACTTTCCCTACCGTTGAGTGTTTCTTTTAACAAAGTGATTTCTCTAAATCTTTATCATATTTTTATCAAAATATGATAAAGATTTAGAGAAATCTTAGTATAAAATAGGGATATTTTATCATATTTCTATCATATTTTTTATCAGAATATGATAGAGAAATATGGTAATTTATCATATTTTTATCAAAATATGATAGATTTAGAGAAATATAAATATAAAACAGGGATATTTTATCATTTCTATCATAGAGAAATATGGTAATTTATCATATTTCTATCAAAATATGATAGATTTAGAGAAATATAAATATAAAACAGGGATATTTTATCATATTTATCAAAATATGATAAAGAGAAATATGATAAAATATCCCTTAAATATATGTTGCTGAGTATTACAGGCTTAACAGTTCGTGGCACAGGTAATTGTTTTGGAAATTTAATTTTGCAAATTTGATACAAAAGGAACCATCGCAGATGAAGTTCAGTGATAAACATAAGCTCGTCTTTCCCTCGTTTTTGTGAACTCAATTTCTTATGTCGGTCTTTCGTTTTAACATAATTTATTTTACAGATTAGCACATTAGCTAAATGCTAGAAATCTAAATGGAAAAATATCACTCCAAACTAAAGTTTTACACTTCTAGAACCACAAGCTGAAAGCCAAGAGGAATTAAAATGTTAAAATCTGACTTTTACTATTTAAAGAGTAGTTTTATGATTTTAACATATCATTAAATTCATTTTGACCACAGTGTAATGGCTATGGAGAATGAAAAAAGCAATTGCCATTCAAATCTGCCCTGTAAGCCTTGTACTGACTATGCAATTTTGTCTGGCACAGGATTGCTTTACTATGGATCTAGTAGTTGTGGGCAGACTAAATAGCATTCATCTTAATAAATACTTCATCTACCTTAACCCTAAACCATTTTAGTAAGTTAGCTGACATCTACAGGTTAAAAACCATGTAAAGGTTAAAAACAGGTATTGTCAATAGCGTTGCCAATGCTGGTTCTTTGTTACACGTACATCCAACCTTTTCGGGGGTGTTGTGTCAAAATTGTTCAAAATTACCTTCAGCAGTTTTAAGAAACATCTGCACATGAAGCAAACACACCTGGCTAGCTTTCCCTCTCTGTATGTGCGCCCCCAGGGGTGTCTCTGTTTCTGCAGAGGCCAGACATCTGGCAGCCACAGGGTCAACGATCCCTCCATGATCTCTCCTTCTGCACAAGCTGGCTCACTCTCTCTACAGTAGTAACACTTGCCGTAAAAACATGTATTGTTACCTGCAGAGAGAGAGAGAGAGAGAGAGAGAGAGAGAGAGAGAGAGAGAGAGAGAGAGAGAGAGAGAGAGAGAGAGAGCGGGATTAATTTGATTCATTTTGAACATGTAAAAAAAGAAACAACAAAAAACAGCTCAAGACAATATTAAATTGAACTAAACAACCTATACAACAAACTCAATAAACAAACCCTCATAAACAACACAAATTAAATATAACATGTTCAAAAAGGAGTAGGAAGAAGTACACACTTATTCATTCCTACCTTCTCCACTACTCCATAATTAATTCATAATCTTTAAATTATATAAAATTTATAAACAATTATCCCAACTCTATGTACAACCCAAATATCACCCAATGTCAATAATATGAATGAATGAATGAATGATTTATTTCGGTCACACATTTGTGTTCATATGCGACAGACAGGAAAAAAAAGAAAAACATCGTACATATTTACATCAGTCCATTTCACACAACAAAACTCAATCAATAAATGAACGAAAAAGGAATAGGCTGAAGCCCAAGGCTTGTTGTTACCTATCCTATACAGCCTTAAGTTAACCTAGAATATCAGAATTACAAAAGGGGGAAAAAATTATACTAATTTGTAATCCTTAATTATTTTACATTTTAAAGATTTTCTGAAACTCAACAGCGAACTACACAATTTCAACTCATCATTAAGACCATTCCATAGTTTGACTCCCAAAACTGAAACACACCTGTATTTTACACTGGTTCTCACTTACATATTTCAAAAATACACAATCCTCTTAAATTATAGTTACCTTTTCTTAAATTAAAAAGGTGTTGGATACAAACAGGAAGGCTTTTACTTCTAGCTCGAAAAAGTATTTCTAATGTTTTTAAATACACAATATCTAAGAATTTTAAGGTGCAGGACCGTATAAATAATGGATTAGTAGATTCACGGTAACAAGCTTTGTTTATTATTCCAATAGCTATTTTCTGATGTTTAGTTATAGGGTCTATATTTGTTTTATAAACATTTCCCCAAACCTCAATACAGTATGACAGATATGACATTATCGATGAACAACACAATATACAAGCAAACATTTCCTATTCAGCAGATCCCTTGTTTTGTAAGAACAGCAACAGATTTCGATAATTTCCATTTAAGATATTCTATATGTGGTTTCCAACAGAGTTTATGATCAATAATCAATCCCAGGAATTTTGTTTCAAATACTCTTTCAATTTCAGCTCCATTTAACTTCAGTTTTATTTCACAGTTAACCCTAAAACCACCGAACACCATAAATTGTTTTATTTTCATTTAGTGATATTTTATTGATATCAAACCATTTTTTTAACATTCTTGATTCCCTTTCTATTGTTTTCAACAATAACGTAACACAAACAGTTATCACAGCCCTTCCCCATCCCTATAACTCTAGAAAATAATATTTTTTTGTACATCTTTTTGAACTAAATAATGTTTGTACTTTGCTTGAGTTCCACAAATTCACCCCACATATGGAAGTACATACTCTTGATAGTTGTACAAACTCAGTTTCTTTAACTTAAACTTTCCTCTCAAATTATGCCTCCCTTCTCTGTCGAACATCATTTTTTGTATAATACCCAGTGTTAAATTATTCCTTGCTTTATACATTATTTCACTTTATTTCACAAATCCATGAACTTCAAGCCAGCGTGTTAGCGTTCACAAAATCCTACATTGTTAACTATCCTTATAACCCTTTTTTGCAGTATGTATAATGGTTGGATGTTGCTTTTGCAGGTGTTACCCCATACCTCCACATAGTAATTCAGATATGGCAATGCAAGTGAACAATATAGTGTGCACAATGCTTTATGATCCAGAATTTGCCTTGTTTTTCCCAGGAATGCAATGCTCCTTGCTAGCTTTCCTCGCACATATTTTATATGAGGTTTCCAGCAGATTTTGTGCTCTATTATCACACCTAGAAATGTATTTTCATATACTCTTTCTATGTTGATATTGTCTATCATCATTTGTACTTGAGTGTTTATTTTACAACTTCCAAACATAATCTTTGTTTTATTCAAATTTAATGATGATTTGTTTATGTCAAACCACCTTTTTAATTTTCTCATTTCTGTTATGATCACCTCCAAAAGCGGCTGTAAATTCTCCCCAGAACAGAAAATATTTGTGTCATCCGCAAATAGAACAAACTGCAATGTTTTTGATACTCTGCATATGTACAGTTATGTACAGAATAAACAATTTCGAGCCTAATACTGATCCCCGAGGGACTCCGCAATTAATATACATGCATGTTGATTTATGCTCACCTATCTTCACAAATTGTTGCCTGTTTCTTAAATAGCTTCTCAACCAATTCTGCACAACTCCTCTGATACCATACCTTTCCAATTTATCAACTAAGAACTTGAACTAAGTCATACCAAGGCTCTAGCTTCTTTTAAATCTCATCGTAAAACTTTTCTTTTTATGAAAGCTTTTACAAATGTTTGATATGGGTTTTTATTTATTTATACTGTTTTTATTTTTACTCTTACTCGTTTTTGCCTCGTCTGGTTTAATTTCTTCGTAAAGCACTTTGTAACATTATTTATATAACACTTTTATAAAACAAAGTTATTATGATTATTGATATATTGTGATAAATGGTGTCAAATGCTTTTTTTATATCTATAATAATTCCTATTGCATACTTTTTTGTCTATGCAGTTAATAAGGTCTTCTATTAATTCAATTAGCGCCATTGATGTTGATCTGTCTGTTCTGAAGCCATACTGGCTGTCAGTCAGCAATTTGGGTTTCTCAGTGAGTTTTCCAATATCTTGGGGGGGATTGGGAAAGTAAAGAAACAGACCTGTATTTTGTGAAGTGGTGTCTATCCCCAGTTTTATATAATGGTATAACTTTTGCAATTTTGAATTTGCTTGGAAATTTACCAGTTTTAAATGACAAGTTACAGATACCATTTAGTGGTTTTGCAATACCTTCAATGACTATTTTTGACTGTTGTCATATCAATTTCATTCCCGTCAGTAGAAGTTTTGTTCTTACACATACTTACAGTATCCATGATTTCCTTTTCTTCTACTGCTCTAAGAAAAATTGAACTCGGGTTTCTAGCACTATTGTCATCATCAGTCCCCTCCTTTGGGGGATTTTTGGTCAAGTCAAGTCTGGTCCCACGCTTACAGTTTATTAAAACCACTAACCACATCATCTATATTATCTTGGTCTTACCGTTATGATACTAAAATACTGAGGGTAACTTGAGTCTCTAGATCCATTTCTAATAATGCTGATTAATACACTCCATAATACCTTTAATGTTGTTTTTATTATTCTCTAATATTTTATTACAGTATTCCTTCTCACATATCCAGATAATATTAGTTAACTTATTTTTAAATTTTTTATATTTTTATTTTCTGTCTCTTTAGTTCTATACTTATAATAACAATAATATATTTGTAAAAAAAAAAATATATATATAATATAAGTTGTGAATTCTCTACAGAGAGTATTTTTCTTTTTGCAGGCATTTCGTAATCCCTTTCTGATCCATGGACTATCTGTATATTTTTGTTTCCCACTGTATTGTTTTAGTGGGACATTTCTATCATATAATAATTTGATTTTTTTAAGAATGTGTCATATGCTTCGTTGATATCTTCTTCATCATATATTATTCTCCAATTTTGTGTTAGTTATTCATTTCTAAATACATTCATGGATTTGTTTGTCCTTACTTGCTTGAATTTCAAGTTATTTGCATCCTTCAACTTCAACTTTCAACTTTATTTCACACAAATATGAAAAAATACAATTTATACATATATAATACACAAAATGGTGTGAGAAGAGACACCCCAAGGAAGCTCAACAGAGCTTATGGATGGGTGCCCATACTTCAATACTTCAAGCAAAGTAATTTACACAGAGTAACAGACATAAAAGGAAAGAAAAATAAAAGAAATAAAACCTACAAAGAAAAAATAAAATAAAAATAAATCTAAAGTCCTAGCCCTATAATTAGCAAGTTTCTAGTATATCAGTCAGCAGTATAGTATTTCTGAATTAACTAATGCTTTAATTTCTTTTTAAAGACATGTATGGATGATGACATTTTCAAATCGTTACTTAACTCATTCCACACCTGTGGGCCTATACATGCCACACCAAGACTTGTGCGTCTAAGCCTGCGCCGCTTGCCCACTATAAGGTTCTTACTCCTGGTGCTAAATGCATGCGGAGGGAGGCAACTTTGAATGAGGTCACACAGTCTGTCATTGATCCCATAGCTAACATGGTACATCAGACAAGTGTTATGAAAAACATTACATTCAGAAAGCCTTAAAAGACCATAATTGCGGAAAAGAGGGTCCATGGGAGCACAGACCCCAGACCACGATATGGCGCATATAACTTTCTTTTGCAGAATCTGTAGTTTTTTTTAGATGACTGGGAGAAGTGTTGCACCAAGTAACATTGCAGTAATTGATATGGGCCTCAAATAAAGACTTGTACAAAGTAAGAAGTGCTGCGCATGGGAGAAAATGTCTTATCTTAAAAAACAGACCAACATACACTACCGTTCAAAAGTTTGGGATCACCCAAACAATTTTGTGTTTTCCATGAAAAGTCACACTTATTCACCACCATATGTTGTGAAATGAATAGAAAATAGAGTCAAGACATTGACAAGGTTAGAAATAATGATTTGTATTTGAAATAAGATTTTTTTTACATCAAACTTTGCTTTCGTCAAAGAATCCTCCATTTGCAGCAATTACAGCATTGCAGACCTTTGGCATTCTAGCTGTTAATTTGTTGAGGTAATCTGGAGAAATTGCACCCCACGCTTCCAGAAGCAGCTCCCACAAGTTGGATTGGTTGGATGGGCACTTCTTTGAGCAGATTGAGTTTCTGGAGCATCACATTTGTGGGGTCAATTAAACGCTCAAAATGGCCAGAAAAAGAGAACTTTCATCTGAAACTCGACAGTCTATTCTTGTTCTTAGAAATGAAGGCTATTCCATGCGAGAAATTGCTAAGAAATTGAAGATTTCCTACACCGGTGTGTACTACTCCCTTCAGAGGACAGCACAAACAGGCTCTAACCAGAGTAGAAAAAGAAGTGGGAGGCCGCGTTGCACAACTGAGCAAGAAGATAAGTACATTAGAGTCTCTAGTTTGAGAAACAGACGCCTCACAGGTCCCCAACTGGCATCTTCATTAAATAGTACCCGCAAAACACCAGTGTCAACATCTACAGTGAAGAGGCGGCTGCGCGATTCTGGGCTTCAGGGCAGAGTGGCAAAGAAAAAGCCATATCTGAGACTGACCAATAAAAGAAAAAGATTAAGATGGGCAAAAGAACACAGACATTGGACAGAGGAAGACTGGAAAAAAGTGTTGTGGACGGATGAATCCAAGTTTGAGGTGTTTGGATCACAAAGAAGAACGTTTGTGAGACGCAGAACAAATGAAAAGATGCTGGAAGAATGCCTGACGCCATCTGTTAAGCATGGTGGAGGTAATGTGATGGTCTGGGGTTGCTTTGGTGCTGGTAAGGTGGGAGATTTGTACAGGGTAAAAGGGATTCTGAATAAGGAAGGCTATCACTCCATTTTGCAACGCCATGCCATACCCAGTGGACAGCGCTTGATTGGAGCCAATTTCATCCTACAACAGGACAATGACCCTAAACACACCTCTAAATTGTGCAAGAACTATTTAGAGCAGAAGCAGGCAGCTGGTATTCTATCGGTAATGGAGTGGCCAGCGCAGTCACCAGATCTGAACCCCATTGAGCTGTTGTGGGAGCAGCTTGACCGTATGGTACGCAAGAAGTGCCCATCCAACCAATCCAACTTGTGGGAGCTGCTTCTGGAAGCATGGGGTGCAATTTCTCCAGATTACCTCAACAAATTAACAGCTAGAATGCCAAAGGTCTGCAATGCTGTAATTGCTGCAAATGGAGGATTCTTTGACGAAAGCAAAGTTTGATGTAAAAAAAATCTTATTTCAAATACAAATCATTATTTCTAACCTTGTCAATGTCTTGACTCTATTTTCTATTCATTTCACAACATATGGTGGTGAATAAGTGTGACTTTTCATGGAAAACACAAAATTGTTTGGGTGATCCCAAACTTTTGAACGGTAGTGTATTTAGATAATCTTTTTGTTAAAGCATCAATATGGCAGTTGACATTTAAGGATTCATCAATATGGACCCCTAGGAATTTTGTGGACTTTACTCTTTCAATATCCTGACCATTAATTTTGAGACAGATATGCTCAGCATTATTTTGATTTTTGTTGAAACGAAACAAACCCAGCCACTGAGGATGCACAAGCCAGTGCATCCTTAGTGCCGGTCCCAAGCCCGGACAAATGGGGAGGGTTGCGTCAGGAAGGGCATCCGGCGTAAAATCTTTGCCAAATCAAATATGCGGATCATAAATAAGACTTACATACCGGATCGGTCGAGGCCCGGGTTACCAACGACCGCCACCGGTACTGTTAACCAGCAGGATGTCGGTGGAAACTATGCTACTGTTGGGCGAAGGAGAAGGAGAGGGGGAAAACATGCCCAGAGGCAGCTAGAGAAGAGGAAGGGTAGGCATGTGAAGGTGAGAGTTGGAACTTTGAATGTTGGCACTATGACTGTTAAAGGGAGAGAGCTGGCTGACATGATGGAAAGAAGAAAGGTAGGCATACTGTGTGTGCAAGAGACCAGGTGGAAGGGGAGTAAGGCCAGGAGTATTGGAGGTGGGTTCAAACTCTTGTACCATGGTGTGAATGGGAGGAGTAATGGGGTAGGGGTAATTCTGAAGGAAGAGTATGTCAAGAGCGTGCTGGAGGTGAAGAGAGTGTCAGACAGAGTGATGAGTATGAAGCTGGAAATTGAAGGTTTATTGCTGAATGTTATCAGCGCATATGCCCCGCAAGTTGGGTGTGAGATGGATGAAAAAGAAGAATTCTGGAGTGAGTTGGACGACATGGTGGAGAGGGTACCCAAGGAGGAGAGAGTGGTGATTGGAGCGGACTTCAATGGACATGTTGGTGAAGGGAACAGAGGTGATGAGGAGGTGATGGGAAGGTATGGAGCCAAGAAGAGAAATGTGGAAGGACAGATGGTGGTCGATTTTGCGAAAAGGATGGAAATGGCTGTGGTGAATACATATTTCAAGAAGAGGGAGGAACACAGGGTGACATACAAGAGTGGAGGAAAGTGCACACAGGTGGACTATATCTTATATAGAAGGCGCCATCTAAAAGGGATTGGAGACTGCAAGGTGGTGACAGGGGAGAACGTAGCTAGGCAGCATCGGATGGTGGTCTGTAGGATGACTTTGGAGACCAAGAAGAGGAAGCGAGTGAAGACACAGCCGAAGATCAAATGGTGGAAGTTGAATAAGGAAGACTGTTGTGTGGAGTTCAGGCAGGAGTTAAGACAGGCACTGGGTGGTAGTGAAGAGTTGCCAGATGGCTGGACAACCACTGCAGAAATAGTGAGGGAGACAGCTAGGAAGGTACTTGGTGTGTCATCAGGACAGAGGAAGGAAGACAAGGAGACTTGGTGGTGGAATGAGGAAGTACAGCAAATTATACAGAGGAAAAGGTTGGCAAAGAAGAAGTGGGATAGTAAGAGAGATGAAGAAAGTAGACAGGTGTACAAGGAGATGCAGCGTAAAGCAAAGAGAGAGGTGGCAAAGGCAAAGGAAAAGGCATATGGTGAGTTGTATTACAGATTAGACACTAAGGAAGGAGAAAAGGACTTGCACTGATTGGCTAGACAGAGGGACCAAGCTGCAAAGGATGTGCAGCAAGTTAGGGCAATCAAGGATAGAGATGGAAATGTGCTGACAAGCGAGGAGAGTGTGCTAAGAAGGTGGAAGGAATACTTTGAGGGGCTGATGAATGAAGAAAATGAGAGAGAGAGAAGGTTGGATGATGTAGGGATAGTGAATCAGGAAGTTCAGCGGATTAGCAAGGAGGAAGTGAGGGCAGCTATGAAGAGGATGAAGAGTGGAAAGGCAGTTGGTCCTGATGACATACCTGTGGAGGCATGGAGATGTTTAGGAGGGATGGCAGTGGAGTTTTTAACTAGATTGTTTAACACAATCCTGGAAAGTGAGAGGATGCCTGAGGAGTGGAGAAGACGCATACTGGTACCGATTTTCAAGAACAAGGGCGATGTGCAGAACTGTAACAACTACAGAGGTATAAAGTTGATCAGCCACAGCATGAAGATTTGGGAAAGAGTAATAGAAGCTAGGTTAAGAGGAGAGGTGATGATCAGCGAGCAGCAGTATGGGTTCATGCCACGAAAGAGCACCACAGATGTGATGTTTGCTTTGAGAATGTTGATTGAGAAGTATAGAGAAGGCCAGAAAGAGTTGCATTGTGTCTTTGTAGATTTAGAGAAAGCTTATGACAGAGTGCCGAGGGAGGTGTGGTATTGTATGAGGAAGTCAGGAGTTGCAGAGAAGTATGTAGGAGTGGTGCAGGATACGTATGAGGGCAGTGTGACAATGGTAAGGTGTGCAGTTGGAATGACAGATGGGTTCAAGGTGGAGGTGGGATTACATCAAGGATCGGCTCTGAGCCCTTTCTTGTTTGCAATGGTGATGGACAGGTTGACGGACAAGATCAGGCAGGAGTCTCCATGGACGATGATGTTCGCGGATGACATTGTGATCTGTAGTGAGAGTAGGGTGCAGGTTGAGGAGAGCCTGGAGAGGTGGAGGTATGCACTGGAGAGAAGAGGAATGAAAGTCAGTAGGAGCAAGACAGAATACCTATGCGTGAATGAGAGAGGGGACAGTGGAATGGTCAGGATGCAAGGAGTGGAGGTGACAAAGGCATTGGAGTTTAAATACTTGGGGTCAACTGTCCAAAGTAACGGGGAGTGCAGTAGAGAGGTGAAAAAGAGAGTGCAGGCAGGTTGGAGTGGGTGGAGAAGTGTGTCAGGAGTGATTTGCGACAGAAGGGTACCAGCAAGAGTTAAAGGGAAAGTTTACAAGATGGTTGTGAGACCAGCTATGTTATATGGTTTGGAGACAGTGGCACTGACGAAAAGACAGGAGGCGGAGCTGGAGGTGGCAGAGTTGAAGATGGTAAGATTTTCACTGGGAGTAACGAAGAAGGACAGGATTAGGAACAATTATATTAGAGGGACCGCTCAGGTTGGACGGTTTGGAGACAAAGCAAGAGAGGCAAGATTGAGATGGCTTGGACATGTGTCGAGGAGAGATGCTGAGTATATTGGAAGAAGGATGCTGAATATGGAGCTGCCAGGGAAGAGGCGAAGAGGAAGGCCAAAGAGGAGGTTTATGGATGTGGTGAGGGAAGACATGCAGGTGGCTGGTGTGACAGAGGAAGACGCAGAAGACAGGAAGAAATGGAAACGGATGATCCGCTGTGGCGACCCCTAACGGGAGCAGCCGAAAGTAGTAGTAGTCGTTGAAACGAAACACAATCCTTACCCTTCTTGTAATTACTGTCATAGACTGCAAAAATTGGTAAATGGTCACTGATGTCATTATTAATAGCCCGCTCTCTGTATTGTCTTCCATAACATTTGTGAATATATTATCTATTAGCGTGGCAGTGTCACGTAATTCTGCTAGGTCTAGTGATTTTTGGATATAAGCTCAAGCTATACAATGCATTGGTAAACTCATCTGTCATTTTATGCTTATTTGGATTTAGCAGATCTATAGTGAAATCCCCACAAATGAGGGTGACCTTTTTAACGGTCTTTATGCATTTTCAATAATCCAGGTAAGAAAATCAAATAAAGTTGAATCAGTTCATCTGGACACATTTATTGACAGAAATGTTTCTGTCAAACGTTGTGTCCAGGTGAACTGATTCAACTTTATTTGATACCTTTTTCATTATTTTAGAAACATTTCTTCCATCCATTATCTAAACCGCTTATCCTGCTCTCAGGGTCGTGGGGATGCTGGAGCCTATCCCAGCAGTCATTGGGCGGCAGGCGGGGAGACACCCTGGACAGGCTGCCAGGCCATCACAGGGTCCTCACACATACACACACACACACACACACACACACACACCTAGGGACAATTTAGTATGGCCGATTCATCTGACCTACATGTCTTTGGACTGTGGGAGGAAACCAGAGCACCCAGAGGAACCCACGCAGACTCGGGGAGAACATGAAACTCCACACAGAGGACAACCTGTGACGACCCCCAAGGCTGGACGACCCCAGGGCTCGAATCCAGGACCTTCTTGCTGTGAGGCGACCGCACTAACCACTGTGTTGCCTTCTTCCATCCAATCCTTGAATATTTCAATATTAGATTGTGGTGCTCTATACATACAACTCATAATTACAGTTTCCCTTTTTTCCGTACAGCTTTCTATTGTAATGCATTCTAGCACATCATCAACCACTGTTGTCATGCTTTCCACCAACTATAATTGAAGCTTTTAGCCACGTACAAAGCCACACCCCCTCCATTCTTTTTTTTCCCTGTTCAGATAAGTCAATTCGTATCATTCAACTCAAACACCACACCCTTCTCAGGGCTGAGCCAAGTCTCTGATAAAGGCATTATATTGAAGGGTTTCTTGAACTTACTTGAAAATTATTTGATGTTTTAGAAGTTGGCATATAGGCTTCTGCTGTTAAAATGGATAACAGCGCAACAGAGAGAATGATTGAGAGAGTGAGGGGGAGAAAGAACGCAAGAAAGCGAGAGAGAGAGAGAGAGAGAGAGAGATGCCCATGCTTTATTTTCAACAATGCAAGATATGGAACTGGCATGGCTACAGCAAACAGGACCTGGCAGGGTCAGGATTTCCTCTGTCCATCAATCAGTTAGGCAAGCCACCTAATTGAAAACTGACAAAATGTTACCCAAACTATAGATGTGGCATCATTAAATAAATAAATAAATAAAAACCCTTCAAATAAAGTTGAATCAGTTCATCTGGACACAATATTTATTGAGAGAAACATTTACTCATTTAAGTGATAACCAGTTGAGACTGAAGAGGTCACTTAGATGAGTGATGAAATGTTTCTGTCTCAGTAAACGTTGTGACCAGATGAACTGATTCAACTTTCTTTGATGTCCTTACCTGGATTATTGAGCATGCATCAAGACAAATAAAAACCCTTCCTCGTTATTGTGGTTGCATTGGTTTTAGGCGGTTCAATCTTGGCACACAAAGTTGGGATGTTTACTGCATCGCCACACCGAACATTCGTACACATCGACACCAAACATCAAGCTACATTCCAGCAGCTCGCGAGCTGGTAAAATGGGATTTCACAGCAGAGTTTTCAAAATGTTCAATTGTGAAGGAAAGCTAAGTGGCTTTACACTTTGCTTGAACACTATGCTGACTCTGCACAGCTGACTTGTTGAGATAATTACGTAAACTAACAAGTTAGGGCGTCCGGGTAGTACAGCGGTCTATTCCGTTGTTTACCGATACGGAGATCGCCGGTTCGAATCCCCATGTTACCTCCAGCTTGGTCAGGCGTCCCTACAGACACAATTGGCTGTGTCTGCGGGTGGGAAGCCGGATGTGGGTATGTGTCCTGGTCACTGCACTAGCGCCTCCTCTGGTCGGTCGGGGCGCCTGTTCGGGGGGGAGGGGGAAATAGCGTGATCCTCCCACACGCTACGTACCCAGGGCGAAACTCTTCACCGGCAGGTGAAAAGAAGCAGCTGGTGACTCCACATGTATTGGAGGCATGTGGTAGTCTGCAGCCCTCCCCGGATCGACAGAGGGGGTGGGGCAGCGACCAGGATGGCTCGGGAGAGTAGGGTAATTGGCCAGGTACAATTACAGAGAAAAAGGGGGGGAAAATCCCCAAAAAAAACAAACCTAACAAGTTATCTCGCTATCTAGCTGAGCAATTCCAAGGCCTTGCGGAATTCTATCTTTGGGGTGAAGACATGATGAGGCCTTGTCAACAAAAGAATCAGGGAGTAGAACGAGCAGAGATGTGATCATTAGGAATTTCTTGACCTTTCTACTGTAGCGTACCTTGGGGTTTCAGTCAAGGCCTTCCATAATGAACCCTCCCCACACACACGCAAATTTCTCATATGGGTGCTGATACAGCCAACACAGCCATATACAAAATACACCATCATGTGCACTATATGCACTACTTGATCAACACCAACATGACAGGTGATTTTCAACAACCACAACGCACACCACTGGCACTAAAGCAGATCTTCCTTCATGTCACTCAGCAACCAGATTACACACACACACCACATGGCACAAGAACAACTAGAAAGAAGAGTGCACTCAGTGGAGTGCAGATCTCTGCCAGGTGTATCTCCCCTTCGCCAGTGCTTGGACTTGGCGACAGACCACCCATTTTTTTTTTCGTCCATCAGGAGAAGGGGCTGTAATATGTTTAAACGTCACAGTTTTCATGACAGAAAATTAATGTAGTCGAATTACTTTCATTCATTCTAAAACAATAAAACATCAAGAAAACATAGCTCATGTTTTATCGTAGCTACTGAGATGACCTCCAGCTGTGCCTGTGGTTAATCCTGCTCTTGAAATTGTATTTTTACAGTGGAGTTATAACATTGGGTTCTATGGCATCTCCGCCTCTAATCTCCCGCATAATGTCTGTTAAACAAACATGGTGGCGAGGTGAATAAAGCAAATTATTTTTGGTTCATCCAGTGTTCCTCCAGTTCTGCTGTACCAGCAGCGAATGATTTGCTGACTTTCGAAATGCGATCGACATCTCGTTTACTTTCAACACTCATACCCAAATACAATGGTCACTGCTGCTGCCCGATCTAAAACAACAGTGCACATGCGTGCAGCGACAGAGAGCCATGTTGGTCGGACAAGCTTGAGAGTGAATGGGGAAAGGGAGCGGCGACAGTGAGAACAAACATTTTCCGAAGGTTTTTAATTAGCACAACCATGAGAGGTTCTTGATCATAGTCATAACTGTGCACAAAAATATTAGCCTGATAGGTCCAGTAGTGGCCCTGTGATGGCCTGGTGGCGTGTCCAGGGTGTCTCCCCGCCTGCTGCCCAATGACTGCTGGGATAGGCTCCAGCATTCCCGCGACCCTGAGAGCAGGATAAGTGGTTGGCTAATGGATGGATGGAGGTCCAATAGTTTTTGAGATTAGCTGCGGACAGACATACACACACGCACACACATGCATAATCCCCTCCAGGATACTGGAAGAGATAACAAACAAGCTTCCTCAGTTGATGTAGTGTTCACCAGTCACTCGCGCAACTTCACCAAATTCAGTTTACGTATAGCCACAATATTATCAGTGCACCGCCTTCAATTCAATAAGAAAAATGTGCACACCAACCTGGGGTTGAAGTTCCACCTCACTTAAGACTCGCGGCAGCCCTCTTGCAAAATTCATCCAGTAATTTAGTCCATTTGCGAGAACGTATAAAAAAAATGCAGAAAATCCTACCAGATCTGAAAAAACACGAAGTAGATCGGCAACAGGATTGTCAGTAGCTGTGAATGCGGCGGCCATCTGCTCACAACCTGCCAAAGGCTCAAGCTCAAAGTTGATGACAACACTGGGGCTAGCACTGACACAATGCAGAGCCTTGGGGCATTCTGTCACTACACATCAAAATTTGATGATGATGATACGGTCACTCAAAGTTGTTTTCAGTTTGCAGCTTCGGGCTTCAACGAAAGGCTAGCGATACAAACTAGTTCTGGTCCAAGGAGCTGTGATGCATTTAGATGACATAGGAAATCCCTGCTCAGCCCCTGGAGACAACAATTTAATTCAGACATACTTCAATTTAACTATGGAAAACAAATAATTTTTATTTTGACACAGCCAGCAGAGAAGGCCCTGACAGCCCACCACTGCCTTTCTATGAGCTAAGACCTTTGTGACAAAAAGACATTACTTGGTTCACATAGACAAGTCTTCATGTACAGCCATATCTAATAATGTGCAGTGGAACAATTCAAGTAAAACTGCAAGAGCAGAAACATATGGAGTGGAAATACTTGATAATATAGTTAACATATAGTTGATAAGAGGATGGAAGAGACAGGGTCAAAAAAAAAGAAAAAAGGTGAAGACAGAATTGAGAGATGCTGATGATGTCTGTAACTGAAAGGATGGAAAATAAGATTGCAAAAAATTGTTTTCATGTTTATGGGAACTTGAAGATCACACAGGACTAAGTGGGCGGAGTGGATTGTATCTTGATAAGCCCAAGGGCTACTGTGGGGTCCTGGTATAGACACACAAGCATGTATCTTATAACAGTCTGTGACATTACATGGAAATCCCATTGACAGATCTCTATCATTTAAGACCATGGTCTATCGTAGCACAGAAATTTAGTCATGTTGCAACACTTGCTCACTCTGCTTAAAATGGGAAAACCCTTGCGCTATTTTTCGGCGAAGTTTGCCCTTTGAGAAAGTGAGACCATGAGAATGAGCAAGAGAGAGAGAGAGAGAGAGAGGGAAAAAGCAACAGCGTATTAGTGTGTGTGGTTGTAATTGTGTGAGGCAACAGTGATTGTGTGTCTGTGTCCGGGGGTTATTTGCGTAAGTGACAACACTCACTCGACCTCATTCTTGGATACTTGGACTGACACCGAGCGTCACTTTCTCTAAGAACTGACAGACTCACACATGGACTTATTCACTGTTTCAGAGGTCCCTGCAGACATGCACTGGCTTACATTACACATGCATACATTAGATGAGGACCCGGTGCATTGGAAAGTGAGAGGATACCTGAAGAATGGAGAAGAACCATACTGGTACCGATTTTCAAGAATAAGGGCGATGTGCAGAGCTGTATCAGCTAGAGGTATAAAATTGATCAGCCACAGCATGAAGATATGGGAAAGAGTAATAGAAGCTAGGTTAAGAGGAGAGGTAACGATTAGCAAGCAGCAGTATGGTTTCATGCCATGAAAGAACACTACAGATGCGATGTTTGCTTTGAGAATATTGATTGAGAAGTATAGAGAAGGCCTGAAGGAGTTACATTATGTCTTTGTGGATTTAGAGAAAGCATACGACAGGGTGCCGAGAGAGGATGTGTGTTACTGTATGAGGAATCGGGAGATGCACAGAAGTATGTAGAAGTGGTGCAGGATATGTATGAGGGAAGTGTGACAGTGATGAGGTGTGCAGTTGGAATGACAGATGGGTTCAAGGTGGAGGTGGGATTACATCAAGGATCGGCTCTGAGCCCTTTCTTGTATGCAATAGTGATGGACAGGTTGATGGACGTGATCAGGAAGGAGTCTCCGTGGACTATGATGTTTGCGGATGACATTGTGATCTGTAGCAAGAGTAGGGTGCAGGTGGAGGAGACCCTGGAGAGGTGGAGGTATGCACTGGAGAGAAGAGGAATGAAAAGCAGCAGGAGCAAGACAATACCTATGCGTGAATGAGAGGGAGGACAGTGGAATGGTGAGGATGCAAGGAGTGGAGGTGACATAGGCGTATGAGTTTAAATAATACTTGGTGTCAACTGTTCAAAATAACAGGGAGTGCAGAAGAGAGGTGAAGAAGAGAGTGCAGGCAGGGTGAAGTGGGTGGAGAAGAGTGTCAGGAGTGATTTGTGACAGAAGGGTACCAGCAAGAGTTAAAGGGAAGGTTTACAAGATGGTTGTGAGACCAGCTATGTTATATGGTTTGGAGACGGTGGCACTGACGAAAATACAGGAGGCGGAGCTGGAGGTGGCAGAGTTGAAGATGCTAAGATTTTCATTGGGAGTGATGAAGAAGGACAGGATTAGGAACGAGTATATTAGAGGGACAGCTCAGGTTTCACAGTTTGGAGACAAAGAAAGAGAGGCAAGAGTGACATGGTTTGGACATGTGTGGAGGAGAGATGCTGGGTATATTGGGAGAAGGATGCTGAATATGGAGCTGCCAGGGAAGAGGAAAAGAGGACGGCCAAAGAGGAGGTTTATGGATGTGGTGAGGGAGGACATGCAGATGGTTGGTGTGACAGAGGAAGACGCAGAGGACAGGAAGAAATGGAAACGGATGATCCGCTGTGGCGACCCCTAACGGGAGCAGCCGAAAGTAGTAGTAGTAGTAGTAGTAGATTCTTGCTGAATGATCTTTGTCTTTTGTTCATGCGCAGCAGAAAATAAAAGGAGGCTTATGGTAAAACTCAACAACCCACAACAGCTGTGCATACATGCTGATAGACGACACTCAGATAAAGTTCAAGGAAGCAAAAGGAAATCAAACTATCTGCTGCTTTCCAAAGCAATCCCTGGAGGCAGAAAAAAAAAATTAACACTCTCGCACTGAGGCATACTGCTCTGATATCCTGACATTTGAAATCTCAATTCACATATAGAGACATGAAATGGTGGTCTCATTTTATTCAAGGCATCACACATGTAGCAGGATAATAGAAAGTGGCCTATTAGGTTCCCCTTCAGTTCAGAGTTGCTGAACACCAAAATCAACAAAACACTCCGATGGCTAATTCATGGACAGACAAGGAGCTGCTCAAGTAGTGAGAAAGAAAGAAAGACGGAAAAAAAAGACGGCAGAGAATAAAGCCGAGCTGTACAGTGCATTGTCACTGAGAAATATACATTGTCATCCATATAGAAAGAGGATAGCTCGCTGCATCCATTTCTCCCCATGTTCCAATGGTGACTGTGAGGTATGCGTACTCAGTAAATAGATAAATTAACAAGAATAAACAGTTGGGGATTTCCGCTTTGAGTCCCAGCTTCCTGAAATAAAGCAAAGAGACCTCACATATTGCACATAGTCTCACACCGCTGAGATCTCGACTCTCCCTTGTTCACTTCCCCTCAACCCGTTCAAGGAGTGCACACGCACACCTGCACAAACACACACATGCACACACACACACACACAAACTGGATAACTTTTTGGAATTTGTCATGACTTGTGCAATCACCGGTTTGTCTAGTCCAGGGGTGGGGAATTTTATTAAGGTAGGGCCTGTGTGGTTGCAGGCTTTTGTTTCAGCCAAGCAGTTACACACCTGAGTCAGGTGGTTACTAGTTCATTAGTAGACTCGGGTGTGCAGCTCCTTGGTTGGAACAAAAGCCTGCACCCTCACCAGCCGATTCTGGATAAGAATGTCCTACCCTGGTCTAGTCTATGGAGATATTGGCCTTTGTACTCTGTAAAGCACTTCGCCACAAACCTGTCTGTTACAAGTGTTCTATAAATAAATACGGGTTGACAGTCACAATTTTACCAAACAAGCGAAATAAGGAAATCACCCCCACAGCAACCAGGACATGGAGGGGTGTATATCTGTTTAATGTGATCTTTGGCAAAGAAAGCAAAAGAGAGAGAGAGAGAAATACCAACCCTGCATGAGAAAGGTGCTTAGCAGTTGATCAGTTGCGACAGGTTTGATCTCGTTGCGGAGGTTGAGAAATCTCCCCACCACTAGAGGAGCTCTCCTGAAACCCAGGATCCTGTCACAAAGAACAGCGACTTGAGCCTTTGTACAGTTTATCTTACTGACAGATCAGAGGGGTTGTTTCAGAAATGCTGCACACTGCAAACTGTACACTGTACCTGTCCAGGTGAAAAGCGGCAATCTCTGCATTGTGTCTGTCGTAGCCTGCGTACGGCTCCCCTTCAACCACATAGTCTCTGCTATACCTAAGAGGGCAAAAAGGAACAGTTACAATGGCACAACTGATAAGAGGTAGTTGTGTGAGTGTATGTGCATGTGTGTGTATATATATGCACAAGAGACAAATGCACAACACCTTTAGGTGTAGAATAGTCCAATATCTGACCTCTTAGGTTTGAAGACCACTTTTTGTCCCCCATCCAGCACTAGCAGAGCTTTTAGCTGGGTACCCTTGTACCCCACATCTGCCCTCTCTACCCTGGCTGTGCTCAGTGCAGTCAACACAGCAGCTAGTTCAGGGGTCTCCTCTGGGTACACCTCTCTGGGACCCACCCACTGGCTTGCTATCTCCCATGGTGACTGGAGGGTGTGGGTCAGACGGGCTCCACGAGACAAAGACAGACCAGCTTCCATCTAGCAACACATACACACCCAAATAACCATGAAAAATTCCAGACATGTAAGATGGATAAACACTGAATTGGTTGTGCAGTAATGGAAGGGTCCATGATGTATGCTCATACATTACTAAACACACAAGCTCTTTGGTTCTGACCTTGCGAAAGGCCCGGAGGTCTCGTCGGCTGGCTGCCGAGCCTTCCCCCCCATCCAGCAGGAAAATCTTGGCCAGGCCCAGCAGGAGAAGGACAACACACAGCACCACCATGCGCTGTTTGAGCTTCATCTCCACAGCCACCTCACCACTGTACTGTGAGTGTCCCCTGCGGTTAAACCTCCTCACTCCTGGTGCATGGCCTCCACAGTTCCCTTTCACCTGCCCTCCACCAGACACACACTTGGAACGGACAGGAGCTCTGCCTCGCACTGGAGCTATGGCCTGAATCAAGAGGTGAACAGAGTTAAACAGATAAGATCCCCACACCAAACAGCTCCCGTACAGGATTTTTTCGAGCAAAAGTCTCTTCCTCAGACTTATGATAGATACGGAGTCGCCATCTTAAAATATTCGTAATCCACACCACAAATACATGTGACATAACACGCGTTGCATATTGCCATCAATCAGATTGTAGCAAACAATACATTTCATATCTTGATGCACACTCAATAATCCAGGTAAGAAAATCAAAGAAGGTTGAATCAGTTCATCTGGACACATCGTTTACCAACAAATACATTTCATCACTCAACTAAGTGACCTCTTCAAACTGACTGCCGGTATCCCCACCCCTTATAAACAATACAGTGCGTAACGACCGAAACCAACGACCAGTTTCCTGATCAAATAAGGGTGCAACCATTAACCAGAGTTAAAATGGCCATGTGTACTATTCACAGAGAGTTGGGGAACAGTTGCAATCACAGCATTGTAAGATGGCGACAGAAGTACTCTTAGCCCCCCTCAGTTCAGGGATGGTCGTTCCCTCTTAACATAGATGGCCTCTTTGACTCCCCATTCAAACCAGCGTTGACTCTATCAAGGATGTGCACATCCTCATCCCTGAAAGAGTGGCCACTGGCCTGTAGATGGGTGTAGACTGCGGAGTCCTGGTCCGACATGTTAGCTCAAGTGTCAGCCACAATTGGTTCAGATTTGTGGATGACACCTGGGTTAAAATTAAATCTCAGGATGTACCACGTTTCACCGACCACATTAACTCTGTGGACAACCACATCAAGTTCACCGGGGAGGATGTGAAAAATGACAGGTTATCCTTAGACTGTGAAATTGCAATTGATGATGGGGGATATTTGATTGTTAATGTTTACCGTAAACTAACACATACTGATCAGTACTTAAGGTTTGACTCTCATCATCCATGCAGCATGAACTAGAAGTCATCAGGACACTGTACCACCGAACTGACAACGTCCCCACCGACACAGCAGCTGGGGAAGGGGAGAAATCCCTCATTAAACAGGCCCTGGTTAAGTGTGGTTATCCTAACTGGATGTTTGTCAAAGCCAGGAAGACGTCCAAACAGTGCACCAGCCGATCGAAGAGAGAAGGACAATGTCTAGACCAGTGGTGATTCCGTATGTGGTGGGAGTGTCGGAAAAGCTGAGATGCGTATTTTCAAAACACTGTGTCTCAGTTGCTTTCAAACCCCAAAACACACTGCGCCATAAGTTGGTTCACCCCAAGGATCGGGTCCCCCAGCACAAACAGAGCAATATAGTGTACGTGGTTAAGTGCCAGGAGGATTGCAGTGATGTGTACATTGGGGAAGCTAAACAGATGCAGGCCAAGAGGATAGCACAACACAGAAGAGCTAACATATTGGGCCAGGACTCCACAGTCTACACCCATCTACAGGCCAGTGGCCACTCTTTTAGGATGAGGATGTGCACATCCTTGATAGGAGGAACACTGGTTTGAACGGGGAGTCAAAGAGGCCACCTATGTGAAGAGGGAACGACCATCCCTGAACCGAGGGGAGGGGGGCTAAGAGAGGGTGCTAAGAGTACATATGTCGCCATTTTACAATGCTGTGATTGCAACATTCCCAAATCCTCTGTGAATAGTACACATGGCCTTTGAAGGTCACACCCATATTTGCATATGAAACTGGTCATTGGTTTCCGTCGTTAGGCACTGTATTTTTTTTTGGGGGGGGGGGGTTTGGATTTTTTCCCGCTTTTTATCCCCAATTGTACCCGGCCAATTACCCCACTCTTCTGAGCTGTTGTGCCACCCTCTCTGCCGACCCGGGAGGGGTGCAGACTACCACATGCCTCCTCTGATACATGTGGAGTCGCTAGCCGCTTCTTTTCACCTGACAGTGAGGAGTTTCACCAGGGGCACGTAGCGCGTGGGAGGAGCACGCTACCCCCCCCCCCCAAACAGGCACCCAGACCGACCAGAGGAGGCGCTAGTGCAGCGACCAGGACATACACCCACATCCAGCTTCCCACCCGCAGACAAGGCCAATTGTGTCTGTAGGGACGCCCGACCAAGCCGGAGGTAACTCTGGGATTCGAACAGCGATCCCCATGTTGGTATGCAATGGAATAGACCGCAGGCTGCATGGTGGCAGTGGTTAGCGCGGTCGCCTCACAGTAAGAAGGTCCTGGGTTCGAGTCCTGGGGTAGTCCAACCTTAGGAGTCGTTCCGGTTCATCCTGTGTGGAGTTTGCATGTTCTCCCCGTGTCTGCGTGGGTTTCCTCCAGGGGCTCCGGTTTCCTCCCACAGTCCAAAGACATGTAAGTCAGGTGAATCGCCCATACTAAATTGTCCCTAGGTATGAGTGTGTGTGTGGGCCCTGTGTGATAGTCTGGCAGCCTGTCCAGGGCGTCTCCCCGCCTGCCGCCCAATGACTGCTGGGATAGGCTCCAGCATCCCCTCGCGACCCTGAGAGCAGGATAAGCGGTTTGGAAAATGGATGGAAAATGGATGGAAGAGACCGCTACACTACCCGGACGCCCCCTGTACTGTATTGTTTATAAGGGTAGGGATACCTGCAGTCAGTTTAGACTGAAGATGTCACTTAGTTGAGTGATGAAACGTATTTGTCAATAAACATTGTATCCAGATGAACTGATTCAACCTTCTTTAAATACATTTCATATTTTAAATAAACACAGATTATATAAAGTCTACACATTTACAAAAGGTACATAAAAAAACAAAAAAAATCACAGTATATATAGCTCACATACCCCCAATAGTATGTTTTGCAAAAGGACTCAGGCTAAATAGCCATCGTATATACTAATTACTAGAGGCGCCTCTGTCAATTTAACTATTAATTTTGACAGGGAAACTGGAACACCATATCTAACAGAAACATTCAAAAATGAAGGACAAAAATGACAAAACGGCAGTGTTACTGCTAGAGACATGACCCAGGATATTATATTCGCAAAAAAATTGTCTAATGTCAAAATCCCCGTTAAGGCCTTTAGGGGCCAAAGCGCCCAGTGTATTTATCCAGAAGAGTCCACATTTTGGGAGCATAGAGTTGGTGTCCCCTCTATGCATGGATATTTTATTACCTCAATTCCCACATATCTACGAGTGGAAGTATTGTGCTTTGCCCTGGAAAAGTGTATAGCCACAGGATTAGGTGTTATATTGTTTCTGATAGTACTGTGGTGTTCAGCGATTTGAATTTTTAAAGGTCTGGTGGTCTCATCAATGTATGTCAGTCCACATGGACATTTAAGCATGTCTGTGACATTAGAAGTAGAACATGAAATTACCTCTTTTATGTTGTATTTTTTTCCTGTGTGGGGGTGGTTGAATGAGTCAGTTCTGTGTGTGAAATGGCATTGCTGGCAATAACCACATGGGTAATTTCCAGAGGGGACAGATATAAGGAAATGTGAAGGTGGCTGGAGGGGGGAGGTCTGCTCTCATCAGCATGTTATGTGGGTTAGGGGGTCTCTTGAACACCACACATGGGGGCGTAGAAAAAGTTTTTAAGTACTGGATGGCAAAAACAACTCTGTTCTATTTCTTTGGGCCTAGTAGTAGAAAGGCATTCAGTTTGTGACAAGCTGGAAAAACGTGATGAGGCATTTTTAATCCAAGTCTCTTCATAGCTTCTTTGTCTGAAATGATTTTCGAGCTCTTTGGCTTGGGTGTTAAAGTCCTCATTAAGGATGCACAAATCCTACTGGGCATTTGAATGTACATGTCTTTTTTCTTCTGAATGAAGAGGCACTCACATGGGACGGACAGGGTGAGGGGTCAAGAGCCAGAAAGGAGAGAACTGGGGGAGGGGAGAGGGAGGGAGACCTAAAAAAGACTTGTCAATAATTTGCAGAGAAAATGCTGATTGATCTGCTGCCCCTCTTGTTTCCCCATAGGGCAGGGAATGACCCAGTACTGCACCACACCCTAAGCCTGCCCAGCATATGTAAAAACAACCAGGGACATGGCCTGGTTTGAGAAAACGTGTAAGCATAAATTGTTAAATCCTCATCCAGAGCCCAATATTCACTAAATCAAAGTGGGCACAGATGGACAACACAGCTTACTTTGGGCATGACCGAAATTTGAATAAGTGAATATTGCAACATGTTTGCATGCATCTGACAGAATACCACATGACAGAGCAGCATACACCCTGCAACTCACCGTTGACTAAATGATTTCCTCTTGTCCATCTGTGTACAGTTAATGGCTAAGTGTTGTAGCATAGCTTGACGTTAAGACACCGGCTACGCTTAACATCAGAGCTCTCGTTTCAGGTAAGGATATCCATCCCTCTCTCAGGCTATCGACCCTGCCTATTTCCAGCGAAGCAGAGCACAAGCATGTAAGTCCTCCGGTGCAGAGTGGGGTTAGCGAGTTGGTAGAATATGCAGGTGCAGGGCTGAAGCCACGGGAGCAGCTTACGTGGAAATCAAAACATTTGCTGGCCTGAACACCAACGTTCCACAAACGGTGTCCCCCGTAAATTACATGTATCTAAAAACCCGGTTAATAAATGGCTTTCCGTTGTGGATTTCCCACACTTTTGTGTTTTTCATTCCCGGATTGTGTCTCACGCCAGCAATTTAAGACGACAACCGGACACGTCCCGGTTGACATTTCCCTCTGAGCCAAGTTCACCGTGGCAGACAACATACTCTGAGATAATGACAGCTCACCTGGGTTAAGATGAGTTGGGCGGGTTAACACGGTTAGGATTAGCGGGTTAGGGCCGTCTCTTCTACGCTCCTCCGCACAGCCCGGCGGAAACAGGGGCTGGCCACGCAGGCAACCGCCTCTTCCATACAATCAGTCTTTCACGGAGAGGCTCTTCCTAAACAGCGCGTCCAGTATACTCCGACGTTATGCGCTAACGTTAGCCAACGCGGACTGCCCGAATGTCTAAACGGCTTCGGTGAATGGTCTAGTCGGTTCCCATGTCGACATTTCCACTAGCATTTTCGGGTTTTTACGTGTCGGAACGAATGCACCGGTCGACTCGGCGTAGCGAACCGTCAAGCGCACCTTGCCGTTAAAGGTTAGCTTCGGTAGCAAGCTAGCTACGACGTCTGTGGTGTTTACTAGCCGGAGAGCAAAGCTCCCTTACCCCTAACGGCTATGTCCTGCTCACTTTCAAAATATCCTGCCAGCTTTTTGCGATACAAAAAGCTGCCGCTATGCTCGTTTTTTAGCACCCCCCTCCCAAAGCCGGAATGGTTTTGTCTTTTCTCGCCATCATTTCAGTGGCTCCCTTCCCCTCAGCTCCTTCCTTCGGTTCCTTCCTTGGCCTGGTGCGTCCACTTCCGAATCTCATCGATGACCGCGGCTTCCAGCAATGACTACATTTAGACGCTAGGTGGCAGTCTTGCATTTTCAGTGTACCGAGCCCAAGCGAACGCAAAATGACCAATGATTAAAAAATAGGGCCAGTGTGACGAAGGCTGACGTTCACTGAGCTTTCATTTGCATAAGGTTGCGTCCGCAAATTATTCCTGCTTATCCCCAGAGTGACCGAAAAAGACGGAATAAAAGAGGCTTGGGAATTGAGTTTTCAGAGGATGGAATACCAACATTTGTTGGGTCTTTGATGTGTAACCTTTGACATATACAGCCTACATATCAGTCACCAAACATATCACGCACACGTCCATTTAATCGCCGTCTTTCATATACCAGATATTTTTTTTTTTAAATTAGCAAGATACATGTGAGTAGAGTAAAAAAGAGCAGTGTTTATTGGTTCTCAGTCTATGCTTGGGAGCACATCACTCATGAGAGGTCATAATGCTTACACCAGTCATGACAAATGGGTAGACGGGCGCGCACGCACACGCGCGCGCGCGCGCGCACGCACACACACACACACACAGCCAGGTATAGGGATATGATCACAAAGAGCAGCACATCTTCAAATATAATCACCTTCCTCATTGGTGTTGAACAGATACTATTGGCCATCTCCAACAAATCAGAAATTATATCGGGGGGGGGGGGGCAGAGCCTGTTTTCGAAGGTATCCCCTCAAACCAACAAACACATTTGTATACTGGTGAGATAACAACCCCACCCCTGTCCCATTTACTTCATTTTAAAAATTCAACATCTCTCATGACCATTAAACATATTAATGAGGCATCTTCATGTAGACAGTGAACACAAAGCTAGTTGTGCATTTTTACATGGCATGGTCAACTTAAAGGAACCAATATCATCTGCAATAACGGCAAAGGGCTGTGGTGGATTTGCATGGGGGGGTGCATTTTCTAACACGATATCAGTTTAAGTCAGCCCTTGGGGAGTTAATCAATTTCCTATCACTGCTAAGAGAACATAAGTAACCAGCCCATCCCAGAATACAACTGCAGTATTATTCAAAGTTTTGCAGGTCAACAATAGCCTCGTCATCACAGCTCTGTTCAAACTCAATCAGCAATTTCCGCTATTGAGAATTTGAGGAAGATTCAGAAATTGAATTTTCCATAATGAGGGTTGAGGCCTCTGCTGCTTGCTCACATTCATTATGATAAAAGCTATCTACGTTGACTGTGCAGTCTAGGAAATGAGTAGACCCAAACCAGCCAATATCCGCAAATCTCCACAAACCTTCGCCGTACCAGCACCTTACCTTTTCAAGTGTTATTTTGACTATACAATGTAACTAAAGAGAGAAAGAAAGCCATGTATATTTAGGTTACAATGAAGGAAGCTCACCAAAAAAAAAAGCTTTTTGACATTCGGGTGTTTGAGAAAAAGGTGGTTCACCTAAAAGGAAACCTCCCAGGATGTCCCTTAAGGCATCCTAGAATTCCTCCGTTGAAGTTCATTATGAAACTGGAAGATTTCACATCACTTACATTACTCCGATATAAGTCTTACTTTTTCCCATGTGCTTCATTCTCCATTTCAATCAGCTAAAGTAATCAGGAAGTGGAAAAAAGGAGGGGGGTGAAAGTGAAAGGAGGGTATACAAACTGTCTTCGCATGACTCAGATGTACACCATATAGCTAATGTTGCCAAAACAGTATTACTTCTTATAAGGCCTTTGGGTGACAGACTGTAAAATATCTAATTTACCCATCTCTTCCTCTGACAAATCAACCAATAGTTTATTTTGGTGCTTAATTATATGATGCAGAATTGGCAAAGTTCCACTCTCTTCTGCGATCCTTCTGTATTGGAAACGACAGCAGGTTAAAAGTTTTGCTAATCATATCGGTTGACTGGAGAAGAACCACACAAAT
The DNA here is from genome assembly GCF_029633865.1 of Lampris incognitus. Classification (NCBI taxonomy): domain Eukaryota; kingdom Metazoa; phylum Chordata; class Actinopteri; order Lampriformes; family Lampridae; genus Lampris; species Lampris incognitus. The sequence goes on along the minus strand of NC_079213.1, from coordinate 99,536,539 downwards.
ACCGTCACTGCCTCCTTCTACCCAGTGCATCCATCTACCCACTTCATCCACCAACAAATACCTACAGTACAGCCACCTGCCAACCTACACTACGACGTTATCGTGAGGGTGAGAGCTTACCGTAATGGTAAAAGCCCACCGAGCTCCAAATGTCACCTGACTAATTCACCATACAGCCTCATGTTAAATATAGCAATACTGACATTAAACTAGATTTGTGTGGTAGAGACCATTTGATTGTACTCCAACATCCATGCATAGGACTGCGTAGGACTGCATAGGACTCAGTAATTTGGAGCTCTGGCATTTTAGCATCTCAGATTTATATATCATTGCGTTTCTATAAAGAAAAAAAAAAGCCCCCTCAGTGCTCATTTTGGCTCAAGTCATCACCACAGACACAGGTAAGTGATTTCACCGCCTCTGTCTAATCAAGAGTCGTCCTCTTTACACACTCACATCCAATACAAAACAAGTTATCTTAGAGCCCTGGCGTAGGCAACAGACGCCGGGGGGGGGGGGGGGGGGGTCAACTTTCTGACTTGAATAACTATGTTTAAAAAAACAAACAAACAAACAAACAAACATCTCGTCTTTGGCTTCCACATGATCATCCACAGGTTATTCCACCATCTCTACTACTGGAAAACTACTTTTGAAAGCCTTGTTCATTTCTGCACAAAGAAAAGAAGGAGTAGCTACTTTCTCACTACGCTTTGCTGGTAACGCCTCTCTCTCTCTCTCGAACCCACACCGTGCCAGACAAGCTGCAGCCCTGCATCACACTGCACTGACTGTTCAATTAGAAGACATTAATGTGGATCGATGCCTCGAGCAGGTCAGCACAGCAGGCCAGTTTGGATCAGCTGCACAAGTGAACAGTGTGTGTGTTGGGGCTGGGGGGTTGGGGCTGGGGGTGGGGGGGGTGTCAGGGGCTTGATGGTAACTGTGTCTATGGAGCCAATTAGTGAGGTTTTGAAACCAATCAGTTAAGAACATGGATCTCTTGACCTCTCGCCACCCTTCTCAACAGTATATCATAAACTCCTAAACTTAAAATGCCACACTGGCGGTGCTGCGGGGAATTTGCGGGCTCTGGAGAGTTCGCATCTTTTGAACCATTATTTTGAGTCATTAAAAAAAAAAAGATTGTGATGCTGGACAAAGGACTGTGTAAACAAACAATGTAAACAGTTGATTTGAACAGACGGAGAGGGCTAGATGTAATATTTGGGGAAACTTACCCCCCCCACACACACACACCAACACATCAAGTATCTGAAGGAGTGCAAAGCACTGACTTCTCAAAACAATTCATTTGTTCATTTGATAAAATTTAACACTTGCTCCTATCAAACAGGAATAGGAATAAGGTATTAGTGGCACGCTGAAACTCTGTAAAACAAGCTGGAAAGTGTATGATCCCAGTTTACCCAGTAAAACCTGCCAAACTGCTCCATCCCTAAGAACTCGCAACGCCCCTTTACCTTTAACCTTTAACCGAGCTGAAGAAATGGAGGTTGACAGTGAGATCACTTGGCACAGATTATAAGCAAGGAGCTCGTGCTAACCCAACTCAGATGTGAAACAGGGTTAGAACCTAAAACTGGGCCACGTCTCAGCATGTTCGTCTACATTACACTCAAATAAGGAGGAGGCGGGGGTGGGCGGGGTGGGGGACATAATATGAAAACAATAGAAAGGTACAAAATGACTGCTCCAGAAGGAGAAAACAAACTAAATGCAACATACAAATGTAACAGACGAAAACTACCTTGACATGTGCAAGTCCTCTAATACACAGTAATACTGCAAACTGTTCCCAACCCTCCGATTAAAAAAACAAACAACAACAACCCAAAAACATAAAAAAAACATGACAGCACAAAACGATGACGACAAACCAGATTTAAAACAGATTCTGCATCATGGCTCCAGATAGCTTTGAATGTCTACTCGAGATCTGCGTCCCCACACCGTATTATTATTAAAGCAACAGAAGAAGAAGAGATAAAATCACGTGTCAGGAGTTCATATTGCTCTCTCAACTTGGGCTCTTTCACAGCTTTCAAGTCTTTGGTGTGTGTGTGTGTGTGTGTGTGTGTACGTGTGTACGTGTGTACGTGTGTGTTTGTGTGGTTCCGGTGAACAAAGCATCTCCAGTTTATGTTGCTGCTGCTGCAGTCGGAGAGGGCAGATGACATTTTAGAAAACACAAAAAAAGAAAGACAGTTTTATAAAAGGTATACATTTCTACTCATTTTCTATGTAATTATGGGAAAAGCTCTAGCTTAGATTCTGGGATTATCGTACCTGTGACCCAATATAACAGAGGACCCCCCCAATATTCTTGTGACCAATCAAATATCCGATTTCTTCCTCACCCAAATGCAGTTCCAACACGCGCACACATACATATGGTACACGTCGTGAGCACACCATACAGAAGCAGTAAGAGATCCGTCATAAAAACTGGACACATTCAACAAGTGTGGGAATTGTTTCTGCTGGAATCGATTGAGAATCAGAGCCCTTATGTTTATGATGCTGCAATCAAATAGGCCTGTGTGTGTGTGTGTGTGTTTGTGCGTGTGTGCATGTTTGTGAGTGTGGGGTGTAGAGAGTTGCGTAAATAATTCCGTGATCTCAGGTCAACTCAAGTGAATAAAGAGACAGACGAGGTCTGTGGTCAATGTGTGAAGCAAGTCGTAAGTTAAAGTACTGGTGCGTTTTCAAAACCCTCCGAGGTCCAGTGGGTTAGTCCAGTGTGAGTGCGTCGGTGTGTGCTGAGACTGAATTAAATTGTTGAGCCCGCCCGAAGGCCGAGAATCCACACCTCGGAGAACGGCGTGGACGCCGATAGAAAATGATTCCCCTTACAGAAAAAAAAAGACAGGATTATTTCATGTCCATCCATCCCTAAGGGACAATCCTGGAGAGAGGAGAAGAGAAGTCAAAAGGCTCCGCTCAAGTGCAGAACACTCCTGGGAAAAAGCAAGAAGCCGAGAGAAGAGTGGCAGAATGGAGTAGTGGTGCGGGTCCTTGTTCAGTAGTCAGTGCAGCCAATTAGTCACTTTCATTCAGACTCTCTCTCTCTCTCTCTCACACACACACACACACACACACACACACACACACACACACACACACACACACACACACACACACACACACACACGGTACTCTGGTTAAGGCAGTGGTGGCAGGGGAGGCTGCAGTGAGGCCAGGGTTCGGGGAGTCGGTGGTTAGGGCTCATGGCAGTGAAAGCTCCGACTACAGAGTCAATACTCCTCCACTTCCTCCTCTCCTCCGTTTCCTCATCCCTCTCTCCATCGTTCGGTCACATGACACTTCCTGGCATCAGTCACTCAAATGACATCAAATTTGCTGGCACCTGGGAAAGGAGAGATTCTTTTAAATGTATGCAACATTCAACGTGTGTGTGTGTGTGTGTGTGTGTGTGTGTGAGTGTGTGTGTGTGTGTGTGTGTGTGTGTGTGAGTGAGTGCGTGCGTAGGTACATACCTGTTGCCTGTTGCTCTGGCAGGCAGCACTCAAATGTTTGAACCAAAGCAATGCGTTCATTCTGTTCCCCGCCTGGTACTTGTAGGTGTTACCTGCGAAATGCCAATGCAGGTCAGAGATGCACACTTTGAGCAGCTTTTCGTTCCATCTCCCCTCCTCACCCTAATTCCTCCCTTAACATAACCGGTTCAGACTTTCCCATTAAAGCCTTTTCTCTGCTCAGACAGCTTGGTACAAATCAAATTCAGCAGCCATATGAAAGTGATAGAAACTGAATGGTACAGAGGGAGGATGGGGAGCCGAAGCTCTCTGTGTGTTTCTGTGGTTGTGTACTAAGTCCTCCAGATAGGACCAGTAGGGGGTCTGCATGCGCAGTCGGATCGTGTGATTGATAACTTGGCTGACAGGGCAGATGGGAATCAGCCGGTCCCCTCCCAATTCAATATTAGAGCTATGTTTTCGTGCAGATTCGATAGATGTTACTTTTCAAATATGACATCATACATATTGCAGCTCAATATTACTACTTTTTTTTTTAGGCTCAATCCCTTTATGGCTTCCAGTGCATCACAGAATTAATTTTAAAATACTGCTCCTTGTTCGTAAATCTCTCAATGGTTCAAGGCTGAAATACACTGCTCAAAAAAAATAAAGGGAACACCTAAAAACACAATATAGACCTCGATGAATGAAATATTTCAGTTGAAAATCTTTATTTATTAGACAGAGGAATGTGTTTAGAGCAAAATAACCTAAGAATGATCAATGGAAATCAAAATCATTAGCCCATTAAGGTCTGGATTCAGAATCATACTCAAAATCAAAGTGGAAAATGAGAACATAGGCTGATCCAACTTCTGTGGAAATTCTTCAAGACGATTCAAAATGAGGCTCAGTAGTGTGTGTGGCCTCCACGTGCCTGTATGCACTCCCTACAACGTCTGGGCATGCTCCTGATGAGACGACGGATCCTGAGGGATCTCCTCCCAGACCTGGATCAGGGCATCGGTCAACTCCTGGACAGTCTGTGGTGCGACATCGCGTTGGCGGATGGTACGAGACATGATGTCACAGAGGTGGTCGATTGGATTCAGGTCTGGGGAACGTGCAGGCCAGTCCATAGCATCAATGCCCTCGACATACAGGAACTGCTGACACACTCTGGCCACATGAGGACGAGCATTGTCATGCATGAGCAGGAACCCAGGGCCCACTGCACCAGCATATGGTCTGACAATGGGTCTGAGGATCTCATCCCGGTACCTAATGGCAGTCATGGTACCTCTGGCTAGCACGTAGAGGTCTGTGCGGCCCTCCAAGGATATGCCTCCCCAGACCATCACTGACCCACCGCCAAACCGGTCATGCTGGAGGATGTTGCAGGCAGCAGAACGTTCTCCACAGCGTCTCCAGACTCTCTCACGTCTGTCACATGTGTTCAGTGTGAACCTGCTCTCATCTGTGAAGAGCACAGGGTGCCAATGGCGAATCTGCCAACCAAGATGTTCTCTGGCAAAGGTCAATCGGGCTGCACGGTGTTGGGCTGTGAGCACAGGCCCCAATTGTGGACGTCGGGCCCTCATACCATCCTCGTGCATTCTGTTTCTCACTGTTTGAGCAGAAACCTGCACATTAGTGGCCTGTTGAAGGTCGTTTTGTAGGGCTCCGGCAGTGCTCCTCCTGTTCCTCCTTGCACAAAGGACCAGATAGCGGTCCTGCTGCGGGGTTGTTGTCCTCCTGCGGCCCCCTCCACGTCTCCTGGTGTACTGGCCTGTCTCCTGGTACCTCCTCCATGCTCTGGACACTGTGCTGGGAGACACATCAAATCTTCTTGCCACAGCATGCATTGATGTGCCATCCTGGATGAGCTGCACTACCTGAGCAACTTCTATAGGTTGCAGATACCGCCTCATGCCACCTCTAGTGGTGAGGGCACTAGCAAAATGAAAAACTAACCAAAGATCAGCCAGAAAAGATGAGGACAGGCAAATGGTCTGTGGCCACCACCTGCAAATCCATTCCTTTTATAGGGGTTGTCTTGCAAATTGTCTAAATTCCACCAGGTGGAAATTAGACAATTTACCAATAGGTGAAATTGATTCACAAATCAGTGTTGCTTCCTAACTGGACAGGTTGATATCTCAAAAGTGTGATTGACTTGGAGCTACATTGCATTGCTTATGTGTTCCCTTTATTTTTTGAGCAGTTTACATCACCGGCATGCTGTTAGTACATGAACCCTCCAGACCTCTCAGGTCATCTGAAGCTGCTCCGGTAGTAGCTCCCAGGGTAAAAACCAAACATAGTGAGGCAGCGTTTAGTTATGATTGTACAATATATTGGGCTATAAAAATAAAGATTCATCCATTCATTACCCGAACCGCTTACCCGAATTTGGGTCGCGCGATGCTGGAGCCTATCACAGCAGTCATTGGGCGGCAGGCAGGGGAGACACCCTGGACAGGCTGCCAGGCCATCACAGGGCCGACACACACACACACACATTCACACCTAGGGACAATTTAGTATGGCCGATTCACCTGATCTACATGTCTTTGGACTGTGGGAGGAAACCGGAGCACCCGGCGGAAACCCATGCAGACACGGGGAGAACATGCAAACTCCACACAGAGGACGACCCACCAAGGTTGGACTACCCCGGGGCTCAAGCCCAGGACCTTCTTGCTGTGAGGCAACCTCGCTAACCACTATGCCACTGTGCCGCCCACAAATTTTAAAAAAAAATTTAATCTCACAAGTGGAACAAACTACCTGAGGAGATTAGATTTGCCCCACGCTTGAGTACATTTAAATCCATGTTCAAGGAGCTACAGAGAAGACAAATGTTAAAACGAATAATGATTTCAAACCAAGATGACCGTAGAACCTGTTGAAAGATGCAAAATAAAAGTATTGCTCCCCCCCCCCCAAATAATTATATGGATGATGGAGTTCTCATTTTAATCATTTTTTAAGGTATGTAAAACCCTGCTGTGTTTATGAAACGAGATGGATTTGTGTCTCCAATATGAAAACGTGAAGGATTGCTTTACAATGGCTCTAGTAGAGGCGGATAAACTAAATAGCGTTCATCTTAATAAATACTTCACCTTTAAGTTCAAAAGTTCTTCACAACAGCAATGATGGTAAAACTAACTTCAATGTCACGTTATCATCACCTTTATTATCAGGCCTTGTTACCTACAGCAGTAGCTTGAACTATTACACGGTGGTGAGCAGGGCTGTGTGATATGATGAGCTATATCACGTGACGATAGAAAACGTCTATCGTTTCATATTAAGCTCTATCGTTTATTTCTCTGTGTCGCACATCACACTCTTTACGGCAATATTTTTCATCATTTGGACGACCCTTTCTGCTCTTTGAACAGCATGGACGCAGGCAGGAAACTTGCATGAAGGCAACACAAGCAAACATGGAGGACAGTGAACTTAATGCAGAACGGGGTAATTCTGAACAGAAGGACTCCGACCAGCCAGGGCAAAACGAGGAGCTTGTACCTGAAAGAGGGGCTACTTCTATCGTATGGACGTGGTTTGGGTATGAAAAGTCTGACACGGACCAGAAAACCGTACTTGGCAAAATATGCCACACGCTGGTCCCCACAACAGACTCAAACACCACTAGCCTCTTTTATCGCCTACGCAAGAATCATGTCAATTTGTGCAAAGGTTCTAAATAAAAGGAGAAAAATAATCAAATATGAGTAAGTACCTTTTATTTGTTGAGTATATAATTCAAAATGTAATAAGCAATAGGCCTTTCCATGTGATCATTTTATATAAACGACTTATTCATTGAATTTACAGAAAATGTGTTATATCGTGATATGTATTGTTATCATGATATGAATGACCTATATTGTGATATGTATCGTTATCATGATATGAACGACCTACATCATATGTATTGTTATCGTGACATGAACGACCTATATCGTGATATGTATTGTTATCGTGATATGAACGGCCTATATCGTGATATGTATTGTTATTGTGATATGAATTACATATATCGCGATATGTATTGTTATCGTGATATGAACGCCATATATCATGATACGTATCGTTATCGTGATATGAACGACCTATATCGTGATATGTATTGTTACCATGAAAAGAACGACATATATCGTGATATGTATCGTTATCATATGAATGACCTATATCATGATACGTATCGTTATCGTGATATGAACGACCTATATCGTGATATGTATCGTTATCATGAAAAGAACGACATATATCGTGATATGTATCGTTATCATATGAATGACTTATATCGTGATATGTATCGTTATCATGATACGGATGACCTATATCGTGATATGTATCGTTACTGTGATATGAACGACCTATATCATGATATGTATTGTTATCGTGATATGAATGACCTATATCGTGATATGAGGTTTTGGTCATATCGCACAGCCCTAGTGGAGCATGAAAATGTTCACTTTCACCACTGCATTTCACAGAACAGTACTTAAACTCTGTGATTACATTTTATTCAAAGGCTGAAGGGAAGGAGTTTTATCTTTTTCATACTTTTAGGCCAATGCCTTTTGTATTCCTGATGATGCCCCAGGAACTTTTATTATCAGTTTATTCTTTAATCGTTTCCTCTTTTATTGTGCTCCTTCCTTCCTTCTTCTGTGTCTTTTCTTTCACTGCAGTTATGCTTTCATACTTACAGTCAGTGTTGTAGTACTCGAGTCCAGGACTCGGACTCGAGTCCGACTCGAGTCCTGATTTTCATGACTTGTGACTCGACTTGGACTTGAGCACTGATGACTCGGACTCGCGAATTTACTGCATTCGGACTCGGAAGTTGGAGACCCGGACTCTGACTTTTTAATTGATAAAGACTGTTTTTGTTAGATTTTTTTTAAATAATAGGCCCTATTAAAATATATTGATAGCTATATTAATACTGTAACATTATTCAATTTCGTGTAAGGGCAGGCACGTGTGTTCCACCTACATGCGGATTCACGTGGCGTGCATACCGCCATGTTCAGTAGCGCGAAGATGCCTAAAGAGACGCCCCGAGTTGTGCGCTTTGCTTACACAGATTTTACAACAAATTCCAGCAAGATCACTGCTAGATGTTCGATATGTAAACGAACTATTGAGGAGAAGACCGGGACAACCTCAAACTTCAACAGACATCCGTCAAGGATGCACCCAGAAAAGTAAGTGATATGCAGTCAGTTGACGATAGGGTTGGTGATCAGTTAACGTTAGCTAGCTTGCTATCTAGCTACGGTAACAATAGCCTCTGAAGTAACTCAACCACTGGTCCAAGATGTTGGGTCAGGTCGTGTGGCGGGTATATCATATCACTAGAACCAAGTGAAATTGTATAGGTAAGTTAAGTAACGTTACTGTTAGAGTGCTAATGCAGCATTGCACAGAAAAGTCACAGTACGGTTCGCTTTCGGTACGAGCGTGCCATCGATCTCACTAATGATGAGTTGGTAAGTAACACGCAGCGTCTTCGTGTTATAGGGAGATTAAAACTGATTTTTCTTATTTATCATTTAGCTAATTACCAAGTAGCATACACTTAACGGAAAAAAACACACCACTCTGAACTACCGTGTTAGCATTAATCTTAACTAGCAATAACAAATCCGCACATTTCAGATCTCCGCCATGAATATTCTCCAAGTGCGGAGAAGGAAGAAGTCTAGCCTATATGCATCCACAAATAATGTTGATAAAATGTGCACAACTTTACAATGCAAATAAAAATAATTGTAGGCTATTACTCGCTAAATGGACTAATTGGAGAAAGCTAATGTGGATGCCGCCACTGGTTTTCTTGAGAGCTGGAGACGGTACGAGATTTGACGGATGTGGCATTTCCCCCCTGATGCACCGAAAACTACCGAACCATATCGTGATTCGTGACACCGCATAGGCTACTGTAAATATGTGGATATTTTTCTTTGCATATATGCAGCATTGGCTGTGCCAAATTCTAAAAATAGACACGCGCAACGTAGCTTTTGAACAGTACTATGAACTGGCTCTGTCTTCTAACAAAATCACACCCTCCCTGACCCATACAGAATAAACATACAGACTCACGGAGGATAGAGAGTTAAAGCTCAGCTAGGTAGCATGTAACATACTTAAATCAATAATTAAATGACTGGGTTTTGCTAATTAATCCCTGTCCTGTTAGTCTCATAAATTATGTATCGTTTCTCATACTTTTCATTTATCCAGCTAGCTTACATTAGTTAATCTACTAATATGGTAATGTTAGTTATATAGATAGCTAAATATGTAACTTAACTGGTTATGGTTCAAACAACTATGTGTATAATGTGTAACATTTGTATTGTTATTGCATATTGTTATAGCTATAACGTTACACATTTTTTGCTGTGAGAAAGATTACTTGAAACAGTTTGGCATCAGCAAGCTAAAGTGTGTATCCTATCTTCCCCTAGGTTCCAAGAATACCGTGCCTCCACTGCTTCAGATGTGATGCCAGCTGCTTCAGGTCAGAAGACTATCACATCATTTTTAAATGATGGACAGCAAAGGATGTACGACCTCAAACATCCACGTCAGAAGGCTATAAGTGATGCCTTTGTAAAAGATCTAATCATTAAGTGCTGCTTGCCACTCTCCATCGTTGACAACGAGGACTTCAAGCACTTGCTGCATGTCCTGGACCCTCAGTACCGGCCCATAGCAAGATCCACAATTTCCTCTGTGACCATTCCAGGAATGGTGGAAGTCAAGAAAGAACAGATAAAGAGCCAGCTGGCAGAAGCATCGAGTGTTGCTGTTACCATAGACATTTGGAGTGATCGAAAGATGCGGTCATTCCTTGAAGTGACAGCACACACAGTGGCAATGGATAAAAAAAAAACAGGAACTCAGCCTTCAGTCATATCTTCTTTCCTGCAAAAGAGTGCATGGGAAACACTCAGGAGAGAAGATTGCAATGATGTTTGAATGCTGTGCTGAAGAATACCCGATTAAGGACAAGATCAACTTTGTCATAACTGACAATGCATCCAACATGAGAAAAGCTTTCCAGGCCAGCTTTCCCCTAGAGGATCCTTGTGATGCTGAAGCTCATGATCCCAGCTCATTTGAGGAGGATGATGAAATATGGCAAGACCTGATGCCAGAAGATCAACAGACAGTCAATGACAAGATCACTGGAGCCATCTTGGAACTCGACTCAGACTCAACCTTGATGACTCGGACTCGGACTAGGGTAATAGGGACTTGACTCGGACTCAGGTAATGGGGACTCGACTCGGACTCGACTTTTTTTTGGTGACTCGGACTTGGACTTGGACTCGAACACTGGGGACTCGAGACTCGACTCGGACTCGAGGTTTAGTGACTCGACTACAACACTGCTTACAGTATTGCGTTTTATGCCTTGTGTAAAGCACTTTGGGTTGCCTCTGTGTACAAACTGTGCTATATAAATAAATTTGTGTTTGCCTTATTTACAGTAAACCGTATAAACTGCAATTATCCAAAGATATCGCACAACACAATGCATTTATTTTAAGTCCCATGTGTTATAAATTTTTTAAATATTAGCGGGCCTCCCCCAAGTAAGCATTCACACAACTCAAATTCAGACATTCAGAAATGTAGAAATCATTACATCAAACCTCTTCATAGTACACTGTTGTGATTCAATGTTGCAATTCAGGTAAAAATGCTGTGATACAAAAACTGCCACAGCTTAGTGTCAAGATTTTTGCACTGAATCCATTGTTTCCCGCACCCATAGCTGACATATGGTTTTATTTCTGTAGCGCATTCGCTCGGCTAATTAGAATACCTGGGACAACAGGTGAATGTAATGAACTAGTCCACTAATGACATCATCTACATTTGCAAAAACACCAAGCACTTTGTCTTTAAGAATGAAAGTCCTTTCCAGATGCCTTTAAATGTGTTAATGGCGTGTGTGTGTGTGTGTGTGTGTGTGTGTGTGTGTGTCAGGGTTGGAAATTAACTTTTTTGTCCACCTGCCACTGTGGCTGGTGGACTCCAAAATCTACCAGCCACTTAATTTGTTTTAACTGGCAGTGTGTAACTGCATGTGAAAAGTACAAGATCTACAATATTCAAGAACGATTATTTAGGTAACTAGGCTATTCTGTTTCATAAGGTTAATACCATCCTCCTTACTTGGATGTGGCATTTGGATGATTCATGGTCTTTTATGGCTTCCAATTTTAGGTTTTTAGTCCCAACAATGAAACTCTTAGTTCTTTTATTGGCATCCGAAGCGTGTTGATGACATACCGAACAGAACATTGTGTGGCTTGTCTCCTTGTAAACTAACCAATCACAGGAATCTCCATTGTCAGCTTTTCTCCACTTCTCATTAAAATATTTTTTGAACTTCGCCTCTTTGGCTGGTGTTTCCTCCTGGGAGGTTTTCTCTGCAGGCCTCTTAACCCCTGTGATGTAATGCCACATTGTTTTGGTTTGTTTGCTACAACATTAGCCTAGGCTGCTTGACCTGAGGTAATTCTTTTTAGTCGCTAGTTAGCGTTCTGTGTGCATGCCTGTCTCCTCATTAAGGTGTCTGACTGAAACAAGCAGACTTGCAATTCAATCTGCGTTGTGCAATGTCACAAAATCCTCTGTTACAATTGCATTATTTATTTGTATATGGACTACTCCGGGGTTTGAACCCAGGACCTTCTTGCTGTGAGGCAACCGCGCTAACCACCACGCCACCGTGCCTCATTTAGAACCATATACACAAAAACAGAATTAATTGCTACAGTTTTGAGTTCGAACCCCGGGGTAGTCCAACCTTGGGGGTTGTCCCAGGTCATCCTCTGTGTGGAGTGTGCATGTTCTCCCCATGTCTGCGTGGGTTTCCTCCGGGTGCTCTGGTTTCCTCCCACAGTCAAAAGACATGTAGGTCAGGTGTATTGGCCATACTAAATTGTTTCTAGGTGTGAGTGTGTGTGTGTGTGTGTGTATATCGGTTCTGTGATGGCCTGGCAGCCTGTCCAGAGTGTCTCCCCGCCTGCCGCCCAATGACTGCTGGGACAGACTCCAGCATCCCGTGACCCGAATTCGGATAAGCGGCTTGGATAATTGATGGATGCTTGTATATGCTACTTTTATCTACCCACCACTGTGGTTAGTAGGTTGAGCAAATTCCCCCACCACTACACAAAATCACTTGCATTTGGCGGATGCTAATTTCCAGCCCTGGAGTGTGTGTGTGTGTGTGTGTGTGTGTGTGTGTGTGTGTGTGTGTGTGTGTGTGTGTGTGTATAAATACACATAGGGTGTTGTGATGCGTCTAGTGCAGCAGTGTGTAGTTGGAGGGAAGGTGCATGTGTTCTTCCAACCCGCTTGTGTCCTTCTTGCCCTTAGCTTGCTGCCGCTGGCTAGCCTTTGTGGCGAATAGGGGAGCATGCTAGCGTGTAAGCCTTCCCTTGCCAGTACATAGCCTCTCCTTCACCAAGACTCCTGCCAGGCCTCCCCGTGGCCACACATGGTAACTGGGGTCTTGCGGCCCCAGGCTAACTTGGCAGGGGATCTCGGAGCAGCAGTGGGCCCCAGAGATATGGTGTGCAGGCCCACCCTGGTGGACATGCCCTGGCACCTATCAACCACTGCCCCGCTGCCTTGTGGGTGAGTCTGGGAAGACATAAGGCTAAGGGAGTACCCCAACAGAAAAGCAAGCTGTGGCGGCACGCTTCGAGGCGGTTTCCGAAAAACTGGATTTCCGGCAGCCCCCTGCAGTTGTGTGGAGGTGCCGGTCGTCTAGGGATCCCCCTTGCCATCGGAACCATCTCCTCTACAATCAAGTCATGTGGCATTGGGAGAAGCGCACCCCCCATGCCACTTTAAAAACCATCTCTGCGCAGATATCTTCTGCTATCTGAGTCCTCAAAGGACCCACAAATAGAAGAAGATGGTCATCATCGGGCACGATGGACAACCAGCAAGCAAAGCAAGTGTGTGTGTGTGTGTGTGTGTGTGTGTGTGTGTGTGTGTGTGTGTGTGTGTGTGTGTGTGTGTGCGTGCGTGCGTGCGTGCGTGTATGTATGCATGTTTCACCGTGCTCAGAGTCAGTCAGCAGGAAGACATCAGGATGCTCAGGGTCATCAGCCATCATTGCCATCAAACCCACCACACACACACTCTTACTGGACGTTGACTTGAACTGGGTAGAGAGCAAGCAAAAAGAGCATTTATTCTCCATTCTTAACAACAGTGAACAAATTCAATTTCACTTCAAGCTTTAACATTGGCTTTAGTTTTATGTGTTTTTTTTGTGGCCTGCAAGAGTCAATGCGCTCCCAGAAGGTTCCCATTACCTTGTGGGTGACAGAGGGTTGCGGTGATGTCACGGGTCTATTATTCAATGAGTGCTACCATCTGTACATCCCCCGCTGTGCCTGGCCCATCTCCTCACCAATTACTGCATCTCACCATACACGCTACTACTCATCTGCACCCCGCTTTTTTCCTACTCACACTCTCTTGGGCTTCTTCCATTACACCTCTTATTTCCTCCCTAATAATGTCCTGTGAGCTCCTGTGTAGTTTCAATAATTTTCCCCTTGTCAAACCGATGAAGCCCCAGCAATCACTCACATGTCAGTGGAGACACTTACATGAGACAGACTGCCATATTTGAACAACACTTGAACAACGTGAAGTGCATTTAACTGCAATTGCTGCGTTATCTCAGGAGGTTAAGTTTGTAAAAACAGACACCAGTGACAGAGCTCTGTGATTGTGTGTGTGTGAAAGGAAGAGAGAGAGAGAGAGATTTTTGTTGTTATTGTTGTTTGATTGTTTCTTTATTGATCAGTGTGGTGTTGTGTTGATGTTCATTATTGGTGTTATTGTGTACTGACAAGTTGCACTTTGATGCTTTGGCAACATTGTTTTTTTTTTTAACTTTTATGCCAATAAAGCCCTTTGAATTGAATTGAATTGAATTGAGAGAGACAGACAGACAGACAGACAGACAGACAGACAGAGACAGAGAGAGAGCACAGATGCAGTGTGTTAGAGAGAGAGAGAGAGAGAGAGAGAGAGAGAGAGAGAGAGAGAGAGAGAGAGAGAGAGAGAGACAGACTTACATGCTTTCTGTCAGTGGCCTTAAGGGACTTGGCAGGGTAGTAGTAGAGCTGTGTTCCACTTAGAGCCACCCAGTACTTTGTCCAGGATGCCACCTGGTGACAAAGATCACATCCATACAGAAATGCACGTCAGCTGGATTAGGCAAAACTAATATCCCAACCCCAAACGGAAATGACACTAGCAGGTTCAAGGTACCCGTGTGAGCAGCCCTTTGTCAAGCAGATGGTAAATGTTTTCTAATGTAAATGCTGACTCAACGGCATTCTGGCAGTGCTCTTTGTAGTGTAAACTGTGTGGGAAGTAATTTGTGGTTTTATGCCCACTTCAATGCTGCATTACAAAACTAGCAACCCTCAACTGGGAAAGATAAAGAGGCACGAGGAGTGAGAGAGCAAGTAAATGAGAGGGAAGGAAACCACACGTACCCGTTGATGGCTTGGGAAACGAAAAAAAGTTTTTTCCAGTACTTAGCTTAAATTAGCATCAATTTTTACAGAGAGGACAAGGAGCTTCAAAGACTATTAAAAAGGAAAATCACGTGGACTAAGAGGTGGAGGATTGGAATGTGACAGAGTGCAAGAGAGTTGAGCGAACAACTAATTGATGCTCCAAGCACCGAGAAGTTGCCCCCCCGACCATGCCATCAGATAGCCAGACAACATTGGAGCTTCGTTACATCGTCAAAAGAAGCTCATATATCACCTGCACTATCCCCTATGTCAGTCTTACTCAAGTTCTGGTAGCACTATTATATCACTCCAGATTTGTTTCCAGAAACAGCAGAGGGTCATTGCAAATAGGAAAAAAAGACTTGGGAAGCATGAGAATGATAAAGGGAGCAGGATGGCCCCCTCTCAGACCACACCAGTGTTCCTGGTGTGGTCTGAGAGGGGTCCAATTCGAGAGAGTGAGTCGGGGGCACAAACAGAAATAGAGGGGAAGGGAAAAAAGAGGGCGCTCAATGGATTTATGTGTCTCTGAGGCCCATTGTGTGTTATGGAGACATTCTTTCTGTGCAGAATATGTAATGGCGGGGGTGTCCGGGTAGCATAGCGGTTTATTCCGTTGCCTACCAACACGGGGATCGGTGGTTCGAATCCCCGTGTTGCCCCCAGCTTGGTCAGCCGTCCCTAAAGACACAATTGGCCATGTCTGCGGGTGGGAAGCCAGATGTGGGTATGTATCCTGGTCGCTGCACTGGCGCCTCCTCTGGTCAGTCGGGGCATCTGTTCAGGGGAATAGCGTGATCCTCCCACGCGCTACGTCCCCCTGGTAAAACTCCTCACTGTCAGGTGACTTTTCACCTGACAGTGAGGAGCGGCTGGCGACTCCGCATGTATCGGAGGAGGTATGTGGTAGTCTGCAGCCCTCCCTGGATCGGCAGAGGGGATGGAGCAGCGACTGGGACGGCTCGGAAGAGTGGGGTAACTGGCCGGATATGATTGGAGAGAAAAGGGGGGGAATTCCGAAAAGAAAAAAAAAAGAATATGTAACAGTACTTACCAGTTTTTATGTGTGTGCAGGAATATGTGTGTGTGTGTGTGTGTGTGTGTGGGTTTTTGCGTATTTTTCTCACCGTGGGTTTCTTGCCCTCCTTGAGGACAGTTTTGCGTCTTAACACCCCCTGGACCGTAACTGCTCCAGGATACAAGTGAACTGCAAGCTCCTCAGATTCAGCTGAGCTATAGCAGGACACAGAGAGAAAAGTTACGCTCTACACACACACACACACACACACACACACACACATACACGTACACACACACACACACACACACACACACACACACACACACACTCTCTCTCTCTCTAATAGGACCAAGACCAAAACATGAAGATGTAGAACTAGTAGAGACAGATGCAATCTGCAAAGCACTCATTAGTAAAAAGAATCCGCTTTAAATCTTGAATTTCGTATGTTTATTGTCACACCTATCCGGCAAGGTTTTTCACTCGCAGAATGAAGCTTCACAGATAATAACCTCCACACAGCTAACTGCAGAGGGAGTGGAAAGGAGAAAGACAGGCAAGGTGGTGTGCAGATTGTGTCTGTCTGGAGGATCAAAGCAGGAAGCCCAGTGCAGTGAGGCCACTGAGGCCCGGTGGAGAGAGGGAGAGAGAGAGAGAGAGACCCAACCCCAACCTTAAAGAGACTACAAATACAGGACCTCTCGGAGAATGGCTACGACATACAATACTCCCGAGTCTGTTCCTCTCTGCCGTAGGAATGAGGATCTAACGGTTTGTCTCCAGCGACACGCAGAGTTCAACATGACTATGGAAACTCCCCTTGACTCCAAGTTCTGAAATACTTTGGAAATCTATCATAAAGAACTCTGGGTCCACTGTAAGATCAGTGTGCATACCAATATGTTTGTGTGTATGAGCACACGCATGCACGTGTCGGACTGAAAACATTAGCTGAAAGAGATTGATGGTCGGCAGTAAAGAGCAAAAAGAGAGAGTCATATTCCTGAGTTGTAATAGACCCCTTTACCCAGTATAAACTTTCATACACACACACACACACACACACACACACACACACACATATGTTCCCACCACCTGATTATTTTACCACCACACACACACACACACACACACACACACACACACACACACACACACACACACACACACGCACACTCTCTCTCTCTCTAAGCACCAGCACACCATGGCCCCTGGCAGGGGGCAAGGGGTCATGAAGGGAGGCTGAGAGAGGGTTTGGTTCAGGTCAGGCTGCATCGGATCGGGATGTGTATACCTGCTGGGCCTCAGGACTCCTCTGTAGGGGATTCGGGCCACACGGGTCACTGGGCCCAGAGAGTGATAGAACCGAGTCCTGTTCAGAATAGGATAGGGGGCACGGAACACCATTAAGGCTTTGCATGTGTGTGTGTGTGTCTGTGTGCCTGTGTGTGTCTGTGTATACATATATATATTACTTTTTGGTTAGATGAGTTAGGGTTGGATGGCGGAGTGGTCATTTGGCACACTGTTAGAAGCATTATTGATGGATTTGTGGTTATAGTATTAAAGGATTTAGAGGACCGGTGTTTTGGAATGGGGGTTAAGATGATTTTCAGGTCTGATGGTCTCTGGGCCAGGGCACTGTTTCAGGACTAACGGGTTTGGCATCAGACCATTACTGGCACAGTTCTGTTGGTTAAGGGAATTCAATAGTTTGGCACACAGTGCTTTGTACGTTTCATGTTGTCTGCAGAGTGTCTTCTAGACCTTTGCAATAAGCCGAAAAGAGCAGCGGAGCGATAAGGAAAGATGGCCTTGGCTGTAAAGCTACAGACAATGCTGCTGATAGGATGTGTAGATCATTTTGCGTAGCTGTATTCTGAGGCCAGAGCTTCACACGTCATTCAATCACAACAGGGGTGGAGAGCTATATCTTTTCTTCAATTAAGATTGACTGTTTCAGCATATGGATATGATTAGGAAGCACCAGTGACATGCACGTAGCGGGCTTACCTCTCAAAAGCTGGCCATGACATCTCTTCACTGAGCTCGGAGCCCTCACTGCTCCCTACACAAAGATGTGCACAGATACACGCATATTAACATGTCATGTGTGTTACCCATGATTGGAAATACAAATTACAAGTGAGTATTTACTGAAGTGTGTCTCACCAAGTGAGATTCCACTGGATAAAGTTGAGCTTTCTGCTTGTCCTCTGGTTGGAGTGTGACTTTCCATGACGCTGTCGTCCAATAGATGACGGGACCCGGCATTGGGAAACGTGGCGCTCTTAAACTCCACTGTATTCATCTTATGGATGAAACTACTTAAAAAACAAGAGCAGAGAGAGGGAGAGGGAGAAAGAGGGAGAGAAATCAATCAATATTTTTTCCTCTATGAGGATATTCTTGTCTAATGTTTTAAAGCTTTTCAGTCAATACTGGCACTGCCCAGAAATACAGTTGCACTCTCCTCCAGTACAGGATTTATGAGTCTAATAGTTGTCTTTATGGTTCTTAACACTAGAACAACCAAGATGGTCATTATGACCGTTCTGGATTTTCAAAGTTTAATAACTTGGAGAAAAAGAAAAGACACAGACCTGTCGTTCCTTGAATGTCCATAAAATTGCATATATTTGCATTAAAATTAGTTTTAGATCAGTTGCACAAAAGAAGTTATGATAAGATCTACCTAAAATGACCATGAGCCGTCAAAATGACGGCTCGTAATTTGCGCGTGATCGTGCGCGTCATGTCACTATTTATGACGTGTGTTGGTCGCATCATTTCCTTTGTGAAGTTCATTGCTCTGTCCTAGAAACACACTAGCGTTCTCCAGTGCAGAGTAATAGTCTAAACTTGATTTCTGATTATTTCCAACATGTCTGGTTACAGACGCACCATGACTACCACCAAGGCGTTGCAGTATTTACAGGCGTTGGACAGCAGCGATTTTGAATTGTTTAAAAAATAGTATTAAAGTTGTTAAAAAGTTAATTTTGGTGTCAGTTAGTTTCTTAACAGACATGCTAACATATGTAATGCATTAATATCTCAACTGGGTATTTATCTTGACAGAATATAGAGTTTAAAAACCGTGGGTGGTTTAAGTTCCGGTCACCCTTTCGGTCACTACCCAAAGCTCATGACCATAGGTGAGGGTTGGGACAAAGACTGACTGGTGAATTGAGAGCTTTGCCTTCCAGCTCAACTCCCTCTTCCCCACAACGGTCCGGTACAATGTCTACATTACTGCTGTCACGTTTGTTAGAGTAGCAGTATGTGTTTTCCGTTTTGTTTTTCAGGTAATATTTTCCCTTTTTCAATTTTTGCTATTCAAGTTTGACCATGTCTCTCTGAAGTTTAAATTGTTTAAAAATAGTATTGTAGTTGTTAAAATGTTAATTGGTGTCAGTCACTTCCTAACAGACATACTAACATATGCAATGCATTAATATGTCATTTGGGTATTTATCTTACAGAATATAGAGTTTAAAAACCGGCGGTCATGTTGACCGCCCATGGTCATTTTAGGTAGGAGCGAACCTGGTTGTTCTGGTGTTAAAAGTGAATTTGGGATTCCAATAATTGATCTGGTCTGCCCCAGCACTGATTCCTAATAAGCAGCTGTCACTGACTTGTAGCCCAGGCTGTGGCACTTCCTGTGTCCATGGGGCAGCAGGTTCCGGGGGGAGGGAGGTGTGGCCGGGACTTTGCTCCCTTCAACTGCTACCGTACCTTTCCGGCCGCAGAGAGGGGAGGCTGATGCTTCCTGACCTGCAGATTGGAATGGGAGATGAAAAAGCAGCAATCAGAGAGGTGCAGAGAGAATCACAGGGATGAAATGTTTTGTGTTTGTGTGATAACGAAAGCATGAAATACCTGAATTATTTTTACTTCTGCATATGACTTACCAACAAGGTCCTCTTTGGAGACATTAGCTCGCGGTGTGCTGGTGGCTGGCTCAATCTTCAGTGACAACCTGAACACAGATAATTCCTCAATTCAGTAACATGAACTCAGCTCAAGTGAGTTATCCAGCAAAAGCATACTCCTGAAGGTGGCGTCTTGTTTTGTCACACCATGACATAATCTGAAAAAGAACAAATTTTCACTTACTTGTAGTTGTCATCCTCCACAAACTTCTGCAGCTCCTCAATATACCTAACTGAGTTGAGATACTTCTGGACATGAGGCAGCACTGGTATATCTGGGAGAGGGGAAAAAACAAAAGGTGTTTTATTTGAACAAAGTGTATGCCTTTTTTTGGATTTTTTTCCCACCTTTTTCTCCCTAGTTGTACTCCGGCAAATTACCCTACTCTTCCGAGCCGCCCTGGTTGCTGCTCCACCCCCTCTGCCGATCCAGGGAGGGCTGCAGACTACCACATGCCTCCTCCAATACAGGTGGAGTCGCCAGCCGCTTCTTTTCACCTAACAGTGAGGAGTTTCACCAGGGGGACGTAGCGCGGGATCATGTTATTCCCCCCAGTTCCCCCTCCCCCACCCGAACAGGTGCCCCGACTGACCAGAGGAGGCACTAGTGTAGCGACCAGGACACATACCCACATCTGGCTTCCCACCCGCAGACATGGCCAAATGTGTCTGTAGGGACCAAGCCAGAGGTAACACGGGGATTCAAACCAGCGATCCCCATGTTGGTAGGCAACAGAATAGACCGCTATGCTACCAGGACGCCCTGCCTGTGTGTCTGTATGATCAAGCTGACAAAGCGCCCACACTCATGAGACATTCAGACCAGTGGAACAAAGCAAGAGGGTGTGTTATTTTGTGATGCTATGTTTTATGTTGCGGCACAGTGGTTAGCGTGGTCGCCTCACAGCAAGAAGGTCCTGAGTTAGAGTCCTGGGACAGTCAAACCTTGGGGGTCGTCCAAGGTCATCCTCTATGTGGAGTTTGCATATTCTCCCTGTGTCTGCGTGGGTTTCCTCCAGGTGCTCCGGTTTCCTCCCACAGTCCAAAGACATGTAGGTCAGGTGAATCAGCCATACTAAATTGTCCCTAGGTGTGTGTGTGTGTGCGTGTGTGTGCGCTCTGTGATGGACTGGCGGCCTGCCCAGGGTATCTCCTCGCCTGTTGCCCAATGACTGCCGGGATAGGCTCCAGCATCCCTGCGACCCTGAGAGCAGGATAAACGGTTTGGATAATGGATGGATGGATATTTTATGTTATCAACTGGTAGAAAGCAAGAGATTTATTCAAGGAAACTTCAGCAGGGTGGATGCTACCAACACAGGAGTTAACTTGGCTCCTCTGGTTCTCTTTAACTACTGAGCCAACCATGTATATGTACTTGTATGTATTTGTGCATTTGTATATACAAGTATGTGTACTTGTACGTCTATCTTCATGAGTTTTTAACCACCAGAGTGAGAGCAATTTTGCAAAGTGAGGACATTTTGGCTGGTCCTCACTTCTTTTTAAGTGTCTATTTTAGGGTTAGGACTTGGGTTTTAAGGTTAGAATTAGGATTAGGTTAAAGTTAGGGTAAGGGTTAGGCATGTAGTTCTGATTGTTAAGGTTAGGGTTAATGGCTATAGGGAATAAATAAATAAACATAAATAAAACGTGTGTGTGTGTGTGTGTGTGTGTGAACTCACCATAGGTACAGGATCTTTGCAGGTCAGATATGATCCTCAGGATGTTGTTCATCAGGTTGGATCTCTGCTCATTCTCCAGTATGCTGCCCGTGGAGGGGTAGGCTGAGTCTATATACGTCAGGTCAGACAGGTACATACCTACAAGGAGAAAATCAGAGAAAGAATTCAACATGTTTTACTCAAACTAAAACCTGTAGAAAAGCACACAACTACTCCTACACAGCCTCTCAACGCTGTGGGCCCGAATGTGGGGCAAAACTAGGGCAGAAACCATCTGTTTGAAGTGGTTTTCCAAACACCGAAGGCCATTACGGACCACATACAGCGAGTTCCCACCTCACTGGTGCACACACAAACACAGACACAAACAAGGCTGGACATCATGTTGTAATAGACCAGATTTGTTTGGAAGCGGGATGCCGTGAGAATCCTATGCAGCTGCATGTCTCCTGCTGTGAAGGATTAGGAGTAAGTACCGCCTGCTTGTTTGGTGGTATCAAATTGGCGAAACTAGACAGCATTGAAAACCTCACTTTAAACACGCTTATTCAAATCCTTTTCATTTGGGCTTCCAACGCTCTTTATTAAGCTCTGACGTCCCCCAAACAAAACCGAATAAGCTCCGAATTACTATGCTGACAGTGTTGTGTTGATGACAACTCCTCTCCCCCGGCTTTGCCAACTCCGAGCCAAGCACCTCTCTTCCCGTTTTCTCCATCAGCCTCTCTCTCTCTAGTTGTTGACCATATTCCCATCTCTCTCCCTCACTCGTCTCTAGAAGACTCTGCAGTGGAGCTCCGAATCTCCCATCTCCTGTTATGTAAATATTAACATTAGGAGTGACACTCAGGAGCCGCTTCACACCATTCTGTTAAGTGAGATTAACAAAGTCTCCGAACTCATCCGTCAGCGTGCCTCTTTTTTCCTGCCTTCCTCTCTCTCTCTCGCTCAACGCGTCTTTTAACATGCTGGCGTCAAGACCGAGAGCAGATGGAAGAGAAGTTATAACATTTTAGACAACATCTGCAACACACTTTCTTGGAAAACTAATACACACAAAGAGGCACACACACACACACACACACACACATATATATATATACACACACTTTTTTTTACTTTTTATTTCTGGGTATTTTCTTTACAGGAAAAAGAAAAAAGCAAACAACAAACAGAAAAAAGAACAGAAAAAAACAACAACAACAAAACAAAAAACGGGAGGTCATGGGACGATCAAGAAACCGCTAAAGTAGAATGTCTCACATACAGTATACTTACAATAACTATGAGCTATCCTTCTCATTGACCAAATAAATACACCATTTTTCCCACCGTTTTTCTCCCAGTTCCCAGTTCTTTACACACATATACACACACACACCACACACACACACACACACACACACACACACACACACACACACACACACACACACAGAGTTAAGGTCAAAATTATTAGCCCCCAAGGAACTATGGAACATTTCCCTAAAATTCTGGCCAATGTTTGCATCATTCATAAAACTTTACATAGTAAAACATTCATCAATGTTAAGGCCCCTATTTGGTACATTTTGGAATGTAAAATAACTCTTCAGGTTTGCTTTAGACCAAATGTAGTGAAAATTGAGGTGGTCAAAATCATTTGCCCCCAAGTGATTTTTTGCTTTCAAACCACACCTGAGCAATCAATCAGCATTGAACTTTACTTAGGGACTCCAATGAACATGGCTAGTGGCACTTGAACACTTGATTGAGAGGGACTACTCTTAAATTCTTGGTAAGAAGTAATTTCATCATGCCAAAGAGTAAAGAAATCAGTCTGGAAATCAGAAAGAAGATAGTGGATGCTCATCTCAAGGGGGAAGGCTATACTACCATTTCCAAGCGTTTCACAGTGTCTAGAACAGCTGTGCGTTGCATCATTGCAAAGCACAAGGAGACACATTCTGTTAGAAACAAACCTGGGCATGGTTGAAAGTGCAAGATTTCAAAAACTTTGGAGAGGAAAACAGAGATGTCAACAACAATCCCCGGATCTCTGCCAAGATTATTGTTGTTGAGCTCTTCTGGACTTGATGCTTCAAGGAAGACTGTTGTGAGGGCTCTTCATCGTGGTGGGCTTCGAGGTCATAGTCCAAGATAAACTCCATTGCTCACACAGCGGCAAATCAAAGCCAGACTGAAGTTTGACCGTGAACATTTGAAACATGGTCATGAGTTTTGGAAGACTGTCCTTGGCCTGATGAGACTAAACTTGAGCCGTTTGGGCACATGGATGTTGCTTTTGTTTGGCGAAGGAAGGGAGAGGCCTTCAACCCTAAAAACACAGTTGCCAGAGTTAAACATGGTGGTGGGAGCATAATGCTGTGGGGCTGTTTTGCTGCTTCAGGCACAGGGAACCTTGTTCGGGTGCATGGGATCATGAAGAAAGAAGATTGTGTTGACATTTTGAAGGATAGTGTAAAGAAATCTGCTGCCAGTCAGCTTTAGGTCGCTGCTGGGTCTTCCAGCAAGACAATGACCCGAAGCATACATCCAAGTTGGTCCAAAACTTTTTGAAGGACACCAAAATCAAGGTCCTGGAGTGGCCCTCTCAGAGCCCAGATCTCAATCCTATTGAGAATCTGTGGCGGGAGCTCAAGGTTAATGTCCATGCTCGAAAACCACGCAATTTGGACGAGCTGGAACAATTTGCCATGGAAGAATGGGCTAAGATCCCTCAAGAGACATGTACCAACCTAGTTAGGAACTACCATAAGAGGTTGTTGTCAGTTGTGAGTCAGAAAGGTTACACTATTGACTATTAATTGTCAGAGGGCTAATAATTTTAGCCTTGTCTTTTTTTTTTTTCTTGTTTCAATTCAGCGCATCAGTAAAATATCTTAATCAAGCTTAGTGGAGATTTTGTCTTTGTTCTTTTGGAAGCAATATAAACAGTTTTGGTTATGGTCATTTCATAGGAAAAGTTAAGGGTTTTGTTTGATTTCATAAAGGGGGCTAATAATTCTGACCTTAACTGTACACACACACACACACACACACACACACACACACACACACACACATATATATATATATACACACACACACACACACACACACACACACACACACACACACACACACACACACACACACACACACAGAACGTCATGTAGCCAAAAAGTCAGGAAACACACATGCAAAAATAATTACACCCCACCCTGAGGTTTTGTGAAGGCAGAAGTACAGGACCAGACCCAGTAGATAAGGGCCAAACTTCCTTTTCATAATGCCGTGTACCAGCTAAATCACCTGATTAGGACCAGAGACAAGCAGAGAGAGAAGAGAGGTACTGTGCGAGAAAAATGGAGAATGAGAGAAAGTGAGAGAGACCACAATACAAAGCTGGTGGCGCAAAACGACAGATACAGAGCGAGAAACTCACAGAAGGAGGTGCAGAAAAAACAGAGGGAGGGTGCAAGAGGAAGAGAGAAAATCAGGCTGAGAGCAAAAAGAGCAGTCTTACAACACAACTGGAAATGGGTGGGGGGGGATCCACAGTGGAGGCTTAATCGCTCTAACTGCTCGTCTTAGGGCAGTTAGTTTGAGCATGTCCACTGATAATGGAGATTTAGTCATGCAAGACGTAATTCTACCTAGAAAACACACACACACACACACACACACACACACACTGGTGGTTAGGACACAACTAGACTTACTCTGGAATGTGTGTGCAAGTGCATGGATGCACATGTATGAAGTGAAAACAAAGACAAAGGAGGGGGGTAATTGGAAGCAATGCGGTCACCGAGTACTGAAACAGTCTCCTTCTTAGCCATTTCCTTCCTTCGGTTAGCCCACGAGGTGAGAACACACCTATTCCAGATATTTCAGAAAAAAGCTCTTGTCCTTTATTTCTGCGGCCCAAAATGGCTTCCAGCAGGGTAACTGCTCGGCCCACGTTTCACACACCTACACACATTACATTGAATGACAGAGGGACGGTAAGCGGTAAGCCGAGTTAAGGGAAAAGGACTAGGCGCGCTCCGACTACACCTGGAGCAAGGCTTTTGCTCCAATAGGACCACAAATCAGTTTTATCTGCTTCGTCTCGCTCTCCTGCCCTCGCATAACCAGCTGGATGTCTGCAGGAAGCCATCCTTAGACCACGGCAGCATTACAATCAGCCCTTCTTATTACCAGGGGAAGGGAAAAGCAGGAAGGAGGGGGTGGGAGTGTGGGGGTTGTTTGTGGGGCTTTGATCAAAGTTACGGAGGAAGAGGGGGTCAAAAGAGCTTGTACCCAAGACCCCCCCCACCACAAACCCTGCTGAAATTAATCAGGTCGTGTTTCTCCTTTACTTGTTGCTTTATTAGAACCACGTAAGCCCTTGTTGTGACTGGGAAACCGAAGGAGGATGTTCTGTTATTCTCTCTCTTTCTGTCTTTTTTTTTCCAGAATCAGACTGACATCAGGGGTAGGCTGGGCCACTCCAAAAACAGGAGAGGAAAAAAAAAACCCAGAAATCTCCAACTCCCACACCCTCATCCCCCTCCTCCTCCTTTCTCTCCCTCCCTCCCACTCCCTCGTCTCCTCATCCTTTGTGAAAAACTCAAGGCACCAGTCGTCAGAGCTCAGTCTGTTGAAAGTGGCCATTTTTTTGAGCCATGCCCCTGACTCAGCCCAAACCCAGCTGAGCCCACTGAGAGGAGCACACCTTCAAGTCAGCGGGCCTCGTCAGCTGGCCACACGTTCTGGGACTGTAGGACACTGCAGACTGATCTGCTGCTCCTGGGACAGAGGGAGTCGGGTGGAACCGAGCATCCAAAAGGAAGGAGGCGGCAGTCTGAGAGACAGAGAGGAGATGATTCCTGAGTTCAGTGGCTCAGTGAAGACACAATTTAAGTCACCCATCAAACTGTAACTGCAGCAGACAAACTCATACCACAGATAGCAAAAAAAAAAAAAAAAAAAAAAGGTAAGCAGCTTTGCCCTGCACAGAAAGTTTCCTGTCTTTCCCGGAGTTTGTTCTTGGTGTGTGTGGGAGACGGTTTCTGAGGAGTGTGTTGAGTATGCAATTGTGCGCTTGAGCAGCTGTGAGAGCTCTGGCTGAGGGGTTGAAGAGGTTAGGTCGTTTCGTGACTGCAGGCTCCGGCTACAGACAGAAACGTTTAGCAACGCTTCTTTGGCTGTCCTGCGGAGACTGAGAGCTGGGATACGGAGTGTAGAGCATGCCGGCAGAGCTGTTAAATGTGTATACATTGGGAATGTGTGCATAATGCAAGTTGTGCAGGACCACGTGAGATGTACAAAATGACGTCTAAAGTATGGATAGACAACAGACGGGAATGACCGGACAGGGTAGCGTGTACATCAGTTTTGTGACAAGGAAACTTCTTCTTCCTCTTCTTCTTCTTTCGGGTTGTTCCCCGTTTCTCAGGGGTCGCCACAGTGGATTTTTGCTCTCCGTAGCTTTCTGTCTGACTTTTGTCATAAGAAAACACAAATTCAAAATGAACTTCAACAGAAATTCAGAGCTTAATATAAATGCTAAAACGAAAAAGATGCCTGTTTGTCTCTTACTGGTGTAGGACGTGTACTATTATTGTATGTCAATCTATCCTACGATAGCACTGAATATTTCGAAGAAAGACCTCCATGTACAGTGGTGTATACGTCTAGATGTCAGTGGGAACATTCCCAAAAGGTGCTCCAACTTTTTTTCCACATTAAGTCTTCATGTTGAACTCATGCTGAACTTGTGCCCTACCTGCAGGCTGTATTTATTATGCTTCTACTGTGCAAACAGAGTAAAAGATGTTTTCCCCTAACAAATCCAGCATGTCTCGACATTGCTGTTAATTCAGAAGAAAGGGGACGAACGAGAAAAAAAAAAGAGGGGGATGAAAAAATAAAGAGGAGGGGGAGAAAAATGGTGAGAAAGACAGAAAAGTAGGGCAAAATCAGAGCTGAGGAGAGAATTCCAGAGGAACATTTGAGGAAGACTGATCAGATCAGATGGGGAGATTTGGGACCTGGAGTCAGCCTTGTTTATTTTCCTTGGCTTTCCTAATACAACCTCCCAAGTCTGGCTGCTGCTATGGGAGTGGGGGGGGGGGGGGGGGCGGAGCCAAATTAACTTGGTCGAATCAGGGTTACATCAATAATATCGAACCTCATGAGGCGGTGACATGTCGCACAAGAAATAGAGCCGTTTTACACCCATATGTACTGGTTCATACATGTTCAACATGTATGCATGCGCGCGCGCGCACACACACACACACACACACACACACACACACACACACAGAGTACGTTGCATATTGGAGACTTATCACTTGTTAAATGAGCCCATCACTAGTTACTTGGCTGTTTTTTTTCCCCCTTTTTTCTCCCCAATTGTACTTGGCCAATCACCCCACTATTCCGAGCCATCCTGGTTGCTGCTCCAACCCCTCTGCCAATCCGGGGAGGGTTGCAAACTACCACATGCCTCCTCCGATACATGCGGAGTCGCCAGCTGCTTCTTTTCACCTGACAGTGAGGAGTTTCGCCAGGGGGATGTAATGCGTGGGAGGATCACGCTATTCCCCCCAGTTCCCCCCCCACCCCAAACAGGCGCCCCGACTGACCAGAGGAGGCAGCGACCAGGACACATACCCACATCTGGCTTCTGGCTTCCCACCCGCAGACATGGCCAATTGTGTCTGTAGGGACGCCCGACCAAGCCAGAGGTAACACGGGGATTCGAACCGGTGACCCCCCTGTTGGTAGGCAACGGCATAGACCGCTACGCCACCCAGACACCCCTACTTGGCTGTTTCTGATGAAAGAGAATTGTCATTCATGAAGTTCATTCAGAGCAAAGAGAAACCTGGTGATAATATAAAATTCTACTCTCGCCACTTCCTTCTAAGCCAATGCATCCCCCTACAGGCATCACGTGCTTTGCCCATCCAGTCACAACCTCGCTGCGATAGTGAACGCTTTGAACTATAATAATATCAGTGTGCCGGGCTTTCATATCACCACACAAAATTATGTTCGAGTGTTTTCACTTACTCTCTGGTCTGTCTGTGGGATCTGTGGAAAATGTTCCCGTTGTTATGGAGCTCACATCTGTGAACGCTGTAAGCAACCAGGGGAGAAAGGACACACACACACACACACACACACACACACACCTTCAAAACTGTCTGCATGAGATAGACGATAGAGTAGGTCAACAGTGAAGGGCCAAGAAAACAGTGTGTTTCACTGGCCAGTAAATCACAATTTTAATATGCCAATAAGTCATCCTGGAATATAAATAGAGTTAAAAGAGGGAAGCGAAGTAAGCTGGCGGTGTTTTCTTAATATTATCCGGAACATTTTGTTCTGGAGTGCTTGGCCCGTCAGATTCGTCTCAAGCTCGTATGTAGGGGGGGACAGGCCTGGGAGGATATTTCAAATGGGCCATTACTATCTAAAACAACATAAAACTAATCCCTCTCTTCACACACACATCAAAAAGCATAAATTGCAACCAAAAAATGTGCTCGCTTGCTCCGAAATTCCCCATTTGTCAAAAAAATGTTAATGTCTTTCCCTATAAAACGTTTTTTAATGCTCACTCAGCAAGTTAATAAATGGCCATGAGGTTGTATGAACTGGTGGCTGTCAGAAGCGTTTAAGTGCTGCCCCCCAGCAGCCATCCTGTCATAGGCGGTGCTGTAGCCCAGCAGGAGGCCGACAGCTGGCTTTGCCACCATCAGCCTGCGGTCCAGTGCAAATGGCACAGGGCCAATCATATCTCACTACATTGATCGGGGGGGGGGGGGGCCGTGTATCTCTCCCAAGTAAACACGGGGTCTCTGGGGACACCCCGCTTCTGATCTTATCGTTACCGCAGACCCCGGTGAAGAAAAAGACCCACACCGCAAACAGAAAAAGCAAACAAAAATAACAAACGGGTTTGTTGACCACATGTTGTTAAAGCAGACCACAGCCACACTAGGGAACCCAAGCACTCTCAGGCACGTTCTGTCTCTGTGAATTCAGCCTGCTAGTAAAGGACTGCCAACCTTCCTCTTATGCCGCTAAAGTGAGCATGGGACAAGAGGAAAAAGTCCAACTAAAATTACTTGAGGACGATGTAAAGGAGGAGAAGGGAGGGTGAGAGAGGACTGGAAGAAAAAGTACTGTTTATCCTCCGG
The DNA here is from genome assembly GCF_029633865.1 of Lampris incognitus. Taxonomy (NCBI): domain Eukaryota; kingdom Metazoa; phylum Chordata; class Actinopteri; order Lampriformes; family Lampridae; genus Lampris; species Lampris incognitus. The sequence goes on along the minus strand of NC_079213.1, from coordinate 99,506,597 downwards.
GGGGGGGGGGTCTGGGTGGCGCAGCGGTCTATTCCATGGCCTACCAACACGGGGATTGCTGGTCTGAATCCACGTGTTACTGCCGGCTTGGTCGGGCGTCCCTACAGACACTATTGGCCGTGTCTGTGGGTGGGAGGCCACATGTGGGTATGTGTCCTGGTCACTGCACTAGCGCCTCCTCTGGTCGGTAGGGGCACCTGTTGGGGGTGAGGGGCGAACTGGCGGAAACAGCGTGACATCCCCCTGGTGAAACTCTTCACTGTCAGGTAAAAAGAAGCGGTTGGCGACTGCACATGTATCGGAGGAGGCATGTGGTAGTCTGCAGCCCTCCCCGGATCGGCAGAGGGGGTGGAGCAGCAACCGGGACGGCCCGGAAGAGTGGGGTAATTAGCCGGGGAACAACTGGGGAAAAAAAGGGGAAGGAAAAAAAAAAGAGTAGTGTTTATACATGTGCTGTGAGGCTCGTTTTGAGCTTTGCTCATGAGAGTTTGGACACAGCTGAATGGACGGGTCACCATAGGGAGAAACGGGTAAGGCAGAAGGGAGGAAGAGGTGGCGGGGACATGGTGAACTAGAGAGCTGACATAGCTTGTAAACACCCTGCGTGTGTGTACGTATGCAGCCGCGTATGCATGACACAAGTGTGCAAACACTCGGGTTTTTGTCTTCGTGCAACAGAAAGCACGTGCAATTAAAAGATCAAGTTGTGATGTGACGTCACGGAAAATAAAACATTAAAGCCTACGAACAAACAGCTGCGATCAAATGGGTCTGGTGTGTTCACATAAAACCACAAAATACGCTTTAGTTGAGCCCCATGAACACTACAGAAACACTTTTGGTTCTCCGCTCCTCCTGGCTCTCCTCCTTGGCCCGTCCCTCCTCAGGCTCTCTACTCATGTAATGACTAATGAATGTTAAGCAGCTGCAAGCGATCCATGTAACATTAAAAGCAGTGTAGTGACACTTGGGTTAACTCCAAGGGAGAAAATCCACCTGAGCGGGACCGATTTCAACAAATCTGCCAGACGGGCTGATTAATCACCAAGGCAGATATTGACTGAATATTATTTACTCACCATCGGCTTTTTTTTTTTTCTGGAAAAAAAACCCACACGCACATCCAAAATAATGCCAGAGCAGCTTTTTCTGACCCCCATTCAGCAGCAACATCAACTCACACAGACATGAATACAATTCGTTTTGGGGGGGGGGGGTGTCTGGGGAGCATGGCGGTCTATTCCATTGCCTACCAACACGGGGATCGACGGGTCGAATCCCCATGTTACCTCCAGCTTGGTCGGGCGTCCCTACAGACACAACTGGCCGTGTCTGCGGGTGGGAAGCCGGAGCACCTACTCTGATCGGTCGGAGCGCCCGTTCGGGGGGGGGCAGTGTGATCCTCCCACGCGTTACCTCCCCCTGGTGAAACTCCTCACTGTCAGGTGAAAAGAAGCGGCCGGCAACTCCACATGTACCAGAGGAGGCATGTGGTAGTCTGCAGCCCTCCCCGGATCGACAGAGGGGGTGGAGCAGCAACTGGGATAGCTCAATACTGTCTCTAGATGTGGAGCGAGTATACGCGTGTGCATGTGAGTGTGTTTGTGGATAGAGAGTTCAGGATGTGTTCAGGCTGAGTGGTGGGAATGATGGAAGAGGGTGTTGGAGATCTAAGACTCTTTATCTCGAGTATGTGTGAGGGGAAAAGGCCTTGTAGACTGTCTGTACCCTGAATGTCACATGCCACAACCGATTGTGGTTGTGGTTGTGTGTGTGTGTGTGTGTTTGCCCTGTAAAACTAGTTGCTCAATTTACTGGAAGGATTAAGTTTAATGCTGCATAAAGGTGCAATCACTTAAGCTAAATAACTAATAAATTGCCTCTTTCCATCAGTAGGATGCAGTTCTGTTGAGGAAATTCATCCGATTCATTTGTTGGCAGATTCTGAGATCAAGAAACCGTAGCTTTACAAAAATTACAAACATTTTGGCAAAGTCTGGCACCTTTTATTGCATTTTATAAGCTGTGGCAGTATTTGCTCACAAAAAAGTCACAGCACCAATTGAATTTTGTTATTATTATTTACAACTCAACTGTTCTTGGTACTGGAATACTTTGTTTTTTGTGTGTTAATGTGTGTATGCACGTGTCAGCAAAGAGGGAAGGGGAGGCGTTCAAGACCACAAAGGCCGATTGATTACGCTGTGTTTGTATGCACATGTGGGGGTGGGGTGGGGGTTAGAGGATAGGTGGGGCCACATTCTAATCCCACACACTCCTAGAGACCCCCACATGAAGACCTCTGACCTGAACATCAGCCCACATGTTTAGGGTTTCACTACAGAAGAAGCAAAACAGATGGGGGGGACCAGGGGGCCTCATGATTTGGGGACTCCCGTCCTAGTCTTATACATCCTGGAAAGTGGAGTCCTCAGTAGCTTAAGAAGGATGGGGCAGGAAGCTCTTCAGGGGTTTTAATTTGGGTTTGTTTTATTCTAACCACAGAGCCATGTCTTCCTAATTCAAACCGCTTACAAACAGTTTCCTTTCTCTCCGCTCCTCCTTCGTCCTTAAATCCTGATGGAAGGCTCTGAGCCCCGAGTTAAAGTTGACATGAGCTGGACCGTCTTTCTTCATAAATACATGTGAGGAATCTGCTTCACTGGGTTTTCCTCTTCTGTTGCCGTTTTGCCCTCTGCAACAGGAAAAAACTGAAGTTTTCCTGCATCAGAGCTCAAAGAGGAGGCAGATATCACATGCCACCACTACCTTCACGCTGCTAGGTTGTGTTTCTTTTCTTTCCCATTTTCTCTTGGTCCTCCTCCATTCGCCTGCTTAGCTTTCTAACTAACTGCTAACATAGTTCAGACAGTGCGTGTGAGAACGACTGAACGTGGGCGAGTATGGTCAGAATGTGTGAGCGGTCATGGAAGCCAGCTCCGCTGACAGAAAGGGTGGCTGCTGATGTCATCGGTACAAGAAAGGCCAAAGAAGGACGTGGTCTCAGGGTGTTTCCCAACAGCGGAGTTCGTGGACTTCCATGTTTTTCGTGTAAAGTAGCGCTGCTGTTTATTGCTGCAGGCTCCACTTCTCCTCTGCCGGTCCAAGCTCCCTGCTTTCCTTCTCTTCGTCCCTTCTCTCATCGCTTTCCCTCTTTCTCCTCTCCCCTCTTTTTCCTAACTGGTGATGAATGTGTTGTGTTTCCTGGCATTTTGGACTCGCTGTGGGAAAGTCTGAGGGCCAGATGGGAGGTTGGAAGCTAGGGGTTTTAGGACGCTGGGAAATACATTGGCTATGAAGATATAAATAAATTTCGGCCAATTTTTTTCTCCCCTGCTCGTACCACCGCCATCCATCAGGGTAGAGGCGGACACATCCGAACTGGTGAGGGGACATTGCTGGGGGCATGCTGTGATCAGGGCTCTGAAACCAACAGAAGTCCATCAAAAGACAGATACCAACGGGTTTATATATCACAAAGACTCCTGCGTTCTGAGTTCTGTGATGTTATTCCCCTTTAAAAAATACAGAGGAACCTAAAACTACGCCATCTGACATAAGGCTGTCCTTTTCTGGGAATAATCAACGTTCACTACATTGTTTAATGGCTCGGCCAATTTTCCCCCCATTTCTAGCAGTAACTGAGGCATCTCTGTTTGTTGTGGAAACGCTTTAACAAATTCTCTGGTCAATTCCTCATGCTACCGCTCATATTATCTCAGAGCCCATGGATACACACTGATGAATACTTTTTTTTTTCCTTTTTCTAACCCAATTGTATCCGGCCAATTACCCCAAGCTGTCCCGGTCACTGCTCCACCCCCTCTGCCGATCCGGGGAGGGCTGCAGACTACCACATGCCTCCTCCGATACATGTGGAGTCGTCAGCCGCTTCTTTTCACCGGACAGTGAGGAGTTTCCCCAGGGGGGCGTAGCGCGTGGGAGGATCACGCTATTCCCCCAAGTTCCCCCTCCCTCCCAAACAGGCCCCCCGACCGACCAGTGCAGTGACCAGAACACATACCCAGATCTGGCTTCCCACCCGCAGACACGGTCAATTGTGTCTGTAGGGATGCCTGACCAAGCCGGGGGTAACATGGGGATTCGAACCGGCAATCCCTGTGTTGGTAGGCAACGGAATAGACCGCCACACTACCCGGACACCCACACACAGATGAATACTACTGTTTTCTGCTAGTGTTTGATTGTACTGACCATTTGCATACAACGCCAGCCCCGGAGGGGCAAAAATACAACAGCAGCAAACAGAAGGGGATAAAAGCGAAACAGTCTTTCAGCCACACACACCTCTGGTGAGTCAGAGAGAGTAAATATGTGGTAAACTGATTTTGTCAAGGCAAGCCAGACCACATCTAAAATAGTTACTCAGCAGTGGGCTGTATGATGGCAACACACACACACACACACACACACACACACACACACACACACACACACACACACACACAAACACACACACACACACACACACCAACCAATTCACCCAGATGAGCTCATATTGACAGAGTGTGGAGCCAGGGGCAGAGGTGATACGTGACAGTACTCGGTGTTTGCGTGGGCATGTATAGCTCGGTGAGGTGGTCACTGGAGCAGCTCGGAGAGCTGTCAGCATGGCACCACGGCACTTCATTATACTCTAACAGAAATCGCCTGTAGCCTCAGAAATCTGGCAGTCGTACTGTGCAAGTCAAGGCTCTGGCACGGCCGCAGACCAACGTGCTGTCAGAAATGACAGAACAGCGCATCACAAAAAGGAGAGCCTTGTGCTCGGGTCTCACGGAGACAGGAGGCTCATCTGACAACTGATGCAAGCCACACAATATATGGCCAAGGCTGTACAAATGTAGGAACATGTGGTAAGTTTGAAAAAAAAACAAAACAAAACTCCTCAATTCATCTTAAGGGGATGACACTGGGGATAAAGGGGGCTACACAGTAAAATGATGTGACTCATTTACTAGTACATGATTCCATGTGGGATGAAAGACAGTGGCCCACTGTGCAATAAAAAAAAAGTCAAGGAAGTAGACCACATAAATAACAGTCTTTCCTTTAACGACTCCAATAAGAGCTGGTTAGCATGTAATTGAATCAGAGCATACTGTTGGGGAAGAGAGGGAAACAGAGAGAAAGAGAAAGTGATGAAAAAAGAGCAAATCAATGAAGAGTTGGAAGAGGGTTAAAAGGCCGAAGTTATATATTAATGACCCTTAGCAAGGTGAGCGGCCGGCAGTACTTAGGAAGACTTATGAAGTCAGTGCTGTTTCCATCATGTAATGCAGGCTGGGAGAAAAGAGGGACCCCACTGCCAGCTTTTTTTTAATTCCATACAATTCCTCTTCTTCTAGCTCCGCTCGGTAAACTTGCCACATCTGTTATGGTGCACACGAGCTGTTTGTCAGAGAGGCAGAGCCAGCGGTACATTTCTAATTTGAGTTGGGGGTGCATTTGGGGGAAAGGACACGTATTTTCTAACCGGCTGTGTTTGCCGTCCGTGGCTTTCATATCTCCTGGCTCTCTGCTGTCAAGGTGCATTAGCTGCTACCTGAAAGGACCCAGGGAGGACAGAAAAGACAGGGTAAGGGGGTAGGCAGCGGGGGAAAAGGTAAATGCACGAAAAAGGGACGGGGGAAAGAGAAATATACAGGATGTGAAAAGGATGAGAGGGCCGCATGTACCTAGACATGAAAACATGGTAAATTGGAGAAAGAGAAAAACGAGCGGCGAAGAGGGTTTGAACCTACACGGCTTTACAGAGGGAGGATGAATATTTCATCTTCAGGAGAGGCTCTTGTTCTCACAAGCTGTTTTAACGCACACGGGGTCGAGTCCGAGGAAGAATCGGCGCCATGACCCACTTTCTGCCACTTTTCATCTCTCCACCTGTCCATTTTTACCACCCTCAAATCTCTAGTGCTCATCTTTCAGCTGTGTGTATGTGTGAGTGTGAGTGAGTGAATGAGAGTGTGTGTGTGAGAGAGAGAGAGAGAGAGAGAGAGAGAGAGAGAGAGAGAGAGAGAGAGAGAGAGAGAGAGATATGTGGCCCTGGTACACAAGTCAGTGCTTCTGTGACTCTTGATTGATCTGGCAGATGCAAGGGTCTAAGGACAGAATGTTGTACTGCTGTAAAGTCCACTGGGGCAAATTTGTGATAATGGGCTGTACAAATGAAATTGATTTAACTTGGCGCTGTCTGATGTGTAACAGAAAAGGAGATTCCTTAGCAGCTCCGCAGAACACATCACCGGAAACACAATGCTCTCTCAGAATGCATGCACAGGGGTGCTCTCGCTCTCTCTCTCTCGCTCTCTCTCTCACACACACACACACACACACACACTCCCTGAGGTGAGCGGGTCATGTTTACCGCTCAACAGCACTCTCCCCATGTGGTTAGTTTGAGTTTACTGGGGTAAAAGGAGAGCCCCTCCGCTTGCTCCGCTGCTACAATGTAAGCCATTCTACTTCCACGACACACTCCTGACCTCCCCAAAAAACTGTGGAATGCCTTTCATCTGCCACAGTTTCGTGAAAAGACCTGGCCCCCTCGTACTTAGAACCCCCTCCCCAGCCCCTAAGAGGAAGTTAGATTCAGACATCACACCACAAGAGATGAGAGGCAGGACGGGAGGTGGGAGGGGGCTGGGGTGGGGTGGGGTGATTAGGAAGAACAGAGGAGAGATAATGAAGCAAAACATAAGAGAAGTGCGAGAAGCGAGAGTTAATAGATGAGCTGAGCTGCATTTTCGACTTTCCCATTCCCTTCGTTTGAGCTCTATTAGAACGGCTCTTGAAAGGCGGGTAATGGGTAATAGTAATGGGGAGTACAGGCCCGTCTGTGAAACTCAAATTAGAAAGACGTTCCTAGACCGAGGCGAGGAGGAACAGCAGTACTACTGCTGCTGCTAAAGTCATCAGCAGTTCTCACTGAGGTCAGCAAGGATACAGTACCTGGTTATACCGTCAGAGATGTCTGCTGTTAGAGAAAAAAAAAAAATAACACACACACACACACACACACACGTTGGTGATAGAAATGAATGACGTCTCTGGACATCGATGCACACAGCTATTCAATCACATGGATGGATCTCCACCAGACTGTTGGATATATTACAAAACGTGTGTGCATACATACACTCAATACACAAAATAGATAAGTAATACTACCTTTAAAAACTCTCCCCTTTCTGAAATGATCCAAGTGACAGTACTGCCAGCATTCTTAGGGAGCCACAACGGCGTCAAATGGGAGTCGGGGCCCAAGTTTTAGGGTGGAGGTAGAGCTTAACGATGTGGCAGTGACTAAAGATTCTGAGTCAGAGGAATGATGGATTGAATTAGGAAGGTCAGACATCGTCTTGGCCTCATGCTGGCCCAGCCCAGGAAGTTAGATGAAACCCGGTATACGTGTGTGTGTGTGCGTGTGTGCGTGTGTGTGCGTGCGTGCGTGCGTGTGCGTAAGCAAGCGAGAATGTGCATATGTTAATAAGAGACAGATTTGGTGTCACAAGGATCAGATAGAGGCTAGGGGGCACCAGAAGTCAACAACAGAATAGATAGGACTGGGGAGTCCGGGTAGTGTAGCGGTCTATTCCGTTGCCTACCGGGGATCGCTGGTTTGAATCCCCGTGTTACCACCAGCTTGGTCGGGCGTCCCTACAGACACAGTTGGCCGTTTCTGCGGGTGGGAAGCCGGATGTGGGTATGTGTCCCGGTCGCTGCACCAGCGCCTCCTCTGGTCGGTCGGGGCAACTGTTCGGAGGGGGGGGGGCTGGGGGGAATAGCGTGACTCTCCCACGCGCTACGTCCCCCTGGTGAAACTCCTCACTGTCAGGGGAAAAGAAGCGGCTGGCGACTCCACATGTATCGGAGGAGGCATGTGGTAGTCTGCAGCCCTCCCCGGCTCAGCAGAGGGGGTGGAGCAGTGACTGGGACGGCTCGGAAGAGTGGGTTAATTGACCAAGTACAATCAGGGAGAAAAGGGGGGGGGGGGAATCCAAAAAAGGACAAAAAAAACTGGAGCAAACACCCTATTTTCTGCTTCTTTAGCATCTTCGCAGTGTCCATGTATGTAGATGTTTGTCTTTGCACATAGTTCTCAAGTTTGTTCATTTGTACAGCCTTCAAAAGCGTAATAGATTTGGCATCGCTTCCTAAATATCACCGGTTATGTGGGTGTGCTGATGTTTGTGGTTAAGTGGGATACATGTCTACTAGGAGGCTGAGCAGGCAGTAGAGGGAGAAGATGAGAACAGTGCTGCTGGGTAACACTGAGTGTACAGCTTAGTGATGTCAGCTCTTGTGGGGGGGGGGGGGGTCTTTTATCAAACACCACTTTGCTTTAAGTGTGTACCGCATAACACAACGTGATGGGAGAATTTAAACACAAGGGGACAGAGAGGGATACTGTAAATCTAGGCATGGAGATAGGGAAGTTGGAGGAAAAGCCATTGCTGAGAATGAAGCGGTCATGTACATATCAGGCCTGCTGCAGAGGGTGGGGTGGTGGTGGCAGGGGCAGTACCTCGGAGCAGTGGGGTATGGGCTGAAAAATTAACTGCGACAGAAAGCAGACCCCATCCTGCTGTGGCTGGAATGAAATGTATTCTTTCACTCCACACATATATATACACACCAATGTGTGAAACTGTCAACCGACAGCTCTTCCACCACACACTGAGCGACTGCGGCTGTTATTCATTTGTGACAAATATTCTGAACAATTACTCACTGCCCGTGTGTATTTGAAAGGTGTCAGAAAAGTCATTACATCAAAATCATACAGTAGATTACATTAAACAAAACAACTGCCTTTGCTCTGGAATATGATAAGGTTAGCTCTTCTGGCACCCCTGCTGTTTACATAGTCTTTGTCCCCACTTGGAAGCAAACAAGGGGCTTCGTTCTGAATTTGAACTTCTTGTTTGCATGCAGGCAGACTTGGTGAAAACACCAGCAGCCATCCATCCAGCTAGCCAGGGCGCCAGCAGCAATGCAGGGGGTAATGTGGAGCTTGTGTGTCCTGCTGTGCCTCTGGGAGCACAGCTACTGCAGGAGCTCAAGAGAATCACGGAGGACCAAAGAGTTTCCTCTCCACCGGACCAAACGAGCTTCCCAGGATCCTGATGTCAAAAAGTGCTCCTACACATTTCTGGTGCCCGACGAGAAGATCACAGGTGATGAACAGACTTTGTATTGAAATGCTCCCATTGGTTCTGATGTTCACGTTTTCTGACTAAAGATGATTGCAGGGTGTCCAGGTAGCATAGCGGTCTATTCCGTTGCCTACCAACACGGGGATCCCGGTTCAAATCCCCATGTTACCTCCAGTTTGGTTGGGCATCCCTACAGACACAATTGGCCGTGTCTGCAGGTGGAAAGCCAGATGTGGGTATGTGTCCTGGTCGGTGCACTAGTGCCTCCTCTGGTCGGTCGGGGCGACGGTTCAGGGGGAGGGGGAACTCGGGGGGAATAACATGATCCTCCCACGCGCTACGTCCCCCTAGTTAAACTCCTCACTGTCAGTTGAAAAGAAGCGGCTGGCGACTCCCACATGTATCGGAGGAGACGAGGTAGTCTGCAGCCCTCCCCGGATCGGCAGAGGAGGTGGCGCAGTGACCAGGACAGCTCGGAAGAGTGGGGTATTTGGCCAAGTACAATTGGGAAGAAAAAGGGGGGAAATTCTAAAAAACAAACAAACAAACAAAAAAATCATGTGTAAATAACCCCTTTATTATTTTCAGGCCCTATCTGTGCCAGTACCACAGGCCCTGAGCCGGACAAGGACCGAGTGACTCGCATGGATATTGCAGATGTGCGGGAAGTGTTGAACAAGCAACGACGTGAGATTGAGACGTTACAGCTTGTGGTGGACGTGGATGGCAACATGGTGAATGAGATGAAGCTGCTGAGGAAGGAAAGCAGGAACATGAACTCCAGGGTGACCCAGCTCTACATGCAGCTGCTGCACGAAATTATTAGGAAGAGGGACAACTCTCTCGAGTTGGCCCAGTTGGAAAACCGTGTCCTCAATGTGACCTCCGAGATGCTCCGGCTTGCCTCCAGGTACAAGGAGCTGGAAGCTCGGTTTGCCACCATGGCTGGGGTGGTCAACAACCAGTCCATTCTCATCACCGCCTTAGAAGAGCAATGTTTGAGGACACTGGGACGCAGTGAGCTTCCAGTGGTGCCACCACTGGTACAGGTGGTACCAGAGAATATACCAGTTAACAACCGTTTTACGAATGAGATACAAAGACACCATAGTAACCGGGCTTTTCCACGTGGGTCTCGCATGGATTCCCCCACCCCAAGCCCATTTGGAATCAACCCGCCACCTCCACCGCAGGGAACCCTCACCTCAGATGGTATGTATTGATATCAGGGGAGTGGCAAAATAATAACAGGGCAAATATCGTTATGTAAATAATATAAAGGAGCAATTGTTAAAAGGTAAGGAGATGGAAGCAGGGCAGAAACTGGCCAACTGTGGCTCAGCCATTTGACGCGTAATCGTCCGTAAAATTCTCAAAAGGACAGCAATTGGAAATGTAATTTCGCATAACGCCCGGTAATGCTGCAGCCAAGTCGGCTCATCTTTGGCATGCCAGAGGAGTGGTGAAATCATACATTCCTGCGATTCCCTATTGGCCAGCCGAACTGGCTGCACTGCAGTGTGCATACGGACTGAGTCTGGCAAGCTATTACCTGGTCTGAGCTGATGGTGTATGCTCTGGTCTTCTATAAATATAGTTTAAGCATCATTAGGTACACAGATAGGCTCGCTTTAAAAAAGCCTTATGAGGATCTAAAGATATATGGCTGTGCTCATGTCAGGTTTATCTGCAGTCCATCACTGACACTGACCAGACACACTTACACACCTCACTAAAGATGGTTTAAGAATCCTTGGTGTATGCCAGTAAGTGAGTGTACACATGATGCATGGTTGCGCGCGCGCGCGTGCGTGCGCACACACACACACACACACACACACACACCTGTCAGAGCAAGCCTGTTTTGGATTACATCCAGAAAGAAACAATAGATCATTCATAAAAGCCTTTTAATTGGGTGCTCCTCTTGAGTCCCACTTACTGCCCTGATCAAGAATTGAGAAAACGTCCAAACCTGACACCTGAGTGAGACGATTTGTAAAATGAAATCAATTTGCAAGGTTATAATGCCACTTGGAAATAACACTTCTGAAAAATTGGGATGGACTGTGTTATATTATGACTGGCAATTAGACTGTGACAGGGAATGCTGATAGGGGTTATACAACCAGATGGCTGAGAGGATGAAATAATTCACAACATCCCTCAAGGAAAAGGGGAGGGGAAGAGGGCCTCTCTCACTACTAACTGGGTAGGGTCATTGTCAGTCAATTAGCAGGCCAATGGCGACATATGTCTCTGTTTCACTGTGTTGGTTGGGGCTTGTGGTAAAGTAATGGGTGGAGAACATTTTCATGGTATATCATTAAATCAGACACTGAAAACTCAGGTTAAGTTTACAATTTAAATTTTCTTCTTTTGCTATTAGCCATAATAGGGAACATTTGGCCTATAATAATAAAGTGGGAAGGGTCCTTCAGCACTTAACAAAAAGAAATGACAAAAGAGGGCACTAAAATAATCATTAATTTACTCTGTCTCAACCAATCATATTAAATCAATCAAAACTTTACTATACACGGGGTGTCCAGGTAGTGTAGCGGTCTATTCCGTTGCCTACCAATACGGGGATCGCAGGATCAAATCCCCGTGTTAACTCCAACTTGGTCTGGCATCCCTACAGACACAACTGGCCATGTGTGCGGGTGGAAAGCCAGATGTGGGTATGTGTCCTGGTCGCTGCACTAGTGCCTCCTTTTGTCGGTCGGGGCGCTTGTTCGGGGGGGAAGGGGAATTGGGGGGAATAGCGTGATCCTCCCATGCACTACGTCCCCCTGGCGAAACCCCCCACTGTCAGGTGAAAAGAAGCGGCTGGTGACTCCACATGTATTGGAGGAGGCATGTGGTAGTCTGCAGCCCTCCCCGGGTCGGCAGAGAGGGTGGAACAGTGACCGGGATGGCTCGGAAGAGTGGGGTGATTGGCCGGATGCAATTGGGGAGAAAAAGAGGGGGTAAAAAAGATTATTATACCCCATACGTACCATGCTGGTCGACATTGCCCAAGAATTGTGATTATTTTTGCTCTTACAAAATAAGAAATGGGAATAAGCCTTTGCAGTACTGTAACATTTATAGAATGCTGTGACAATAGTATTACAGCTCATAAAAAGCAACTTCATGTGAAGTGCAATGTGTTTAGCACACAATGTTTATCCCTCTATCAAGTCGAGAGGTAAGCTGGATGCTGACTTCTGGCCAGCCGGAGGACCGACCAGAGATGAGCCTGAACAAAACAGTTCTCCTTAGACCATGAAAACTGTAGCTCCTTCAGGCTACACAGCCCACTTCCTGCACTAATAATACCAGGGCTACTGCAAGCTCAAAAGGTTAAGAAGGGAAGGGGCCACAGTAAGAAAGCCACCATGGGAAAAAAACCTGAGGGTCTAGGCTAGATAGAAAATAAGAGGTGGAGGAGGAGCTGGGGGACATAAAAATGGTAAAAGTTCCACAATTATGCCAAGCCCGCACCAAAGGTTTTCAGCCAAGCTTTTTGAGTCCCCAACAAATTTTCAAGATTATATGGAAATCAAAAGGAAGTCTGCGTGGGGGCGTCTATTGTGGTCTATTCTACCAACATGGGGAATGCTGGTTCAAACCCTCGCATGACCTCCGGCTTGGTCTGGCATTCCTACAGACACAATTGGCCGTGTCTGCGGGTGGGAAGCCGGGTGTGGGTATGTGTTCTGGTCGCTGCACTATCGCCTCCTCTGGTCTGTCGGGCTGCCTGTTCAGGGGGGAGGGGGAACTGGGGGGAATAGCATGATCCTCCCATGCGCTACGCCCCCCTGGTGAAACTCCTCACTGTCAGGTGAAAAGAAGCAGCTGGCGACTCCACGTATTGGAGAAGACATGGAGTCGCCAGGCCTCCCCAGATCGGCAGAGGGGGTGGAGCAGTGACTGGGACGGCTTAGAGAGTGGGGTAATTGGCCAGGTACAATTGGGGAGAAAAAAGGGGGAAAAAAAGAAAATCTGTGCAGAACCATCACTATCAGTTATTTAATGTGAGGTAGAAAAGACACTTGTGAGCCAGTCTTAAACTATCCTTAAGTCTTTAGTCTTGGATCCTGCAGTGTGTGCTACGCAACAGTTGTGGACTACATAGAAATGACCCATCTTTCCACATGGGACGGCCAACAATCAATCCCATGTGTGATCCCCCTGTCACTCTTCCTTCCTAATCGTATAGTGTGTGCACAAGAAGGATGGGGGGAAAAAGTTAAATTTGTGACGCTCTCCATTGGTAGGATTTTGAAAATCCTTTGGTGTATGCTTGGCATTTCAGAGGACAAAACTGGATGAGTCTACTCTTGCATATTTCTGTAATAATTCTCTCACTTTGATGGGGCTGTGATTTCTGTCTCAAGTTGTGCACGACAACTCAAGACCTGCTGCAGTAGTTAAATTTAATAGTCCTAAGCCATACTATGGAGAAGATATTCAGCATCAAGATAACAAGACCTCAGTCTCCCTCACCTTTATCCTTCTTATCACTTTATTCCTGACCTCTTTGTGCCTGTCAATTCCTGGCACTGACATTACACTGTGACCAAACTCTAGACATCCAAATCATATACGAATGAAGGCTCCAGAGGTTTTTGGTCCATGGCCCAAACAAAGCTCCTAACACTCTAAACCTGGATACCACTGGTTCATCTAGAACCAAGAAAAATATAGACCTGAATCCATTTGGCTGTGTGAGCCAGAACAGAACGCAGCCAGGCAAAGCCTCTGCTTCTTCTTTCAATAAAACAAAGGTAATTTGCTAAGGTCATTCTGAGTTCTTAGTGATAGGGATGAATCCATCTCCTGTAAAACATCCATCATATTTACTTGGCTAATTCCCTTTCATATTTCATTTCAGCACAATTGATAAGTGAGCTGTCTTAACGGTGTGAGCTGCCTTCCTCTCACAAACTTCATCACACTCTATTTTCATTGGACACACTTTAGGAATCATCCATGGCAGAATGTTCTCCTTTTGCTCCACATGCACAGCATTAGCTAGCTAGTGTGGTGGAGCAAGTATAGGGTTAAGCAGCTTGCCCAGGGATACACTGTCCGGTATGCCCACACAAGAGTTAGAACCCAGGCTCCCTGGTTGAAGGACAAACTCACTAACCACTGAGCCATTCTGCCACCCCAACTACTGTCCTTGTCCAAAATAAAAATGAAAACCTAATTACATTCAAGACTCAGACGCAGTCCTCAAAGATGTGCCACTGACCACTAATAAGCTCTCCCCTGCGTAGGTTCACCTATTAAAAATATACACTTAGACCACAGTTTGGTCTAGCCAAGCCCTCGGTTTATTTTTAGCCTTGCTCTCTTGCTAAATTGTTCAAATACACTGACAGAGAGCGAGAGAGCAAAGAAGAAAAAGAGAAATCTCTCTCTAGAATAAAACACAAGTTTGATGAAGACATCATTACTATAAAGTTAAAGTTTGTGCTAAGTGGTTTTAAGTACTCATGTGAAGCAATACAGTGAGTCCCTCTGTGTGCCCAGACCCTACTGAGAAAACCATCTTCTCCAGGCCTGGAGGCCCTTTACACAATGCCTGTTTTCATACTGCTTCAATACACATCATTCACACAGGGGAGAAAGGGGGAAATATGCAGGTCTTAGGTCCAGCTGTTTCAGTGATGGGTACAGTTCTACCTCTGAGCTTTACGAACATACAAAATATAAAAGAATATACACCACATAGCAGGTATTTCAGTGTGTGTTAGTTTGTTGAATTTGTTGAATGTTGGACCAATGCTCATTCTGGCGGTAGCTAGAGAAAAAGATGTGTACGAAATTCTGGCCGCAGTATGCCTGGGAACATTCTTGCCATTCTGAGAATTTCCCCATCTAAGAGTCAAGGAAACTTTTCTTCACAAACCCCCCCCCCCTTCTTTTTTTTTTCCTCTGTTCACCATCTCAACCCCTAGGATTTTGATAATGACTTTACCATAAGCAGCAGAAGAGAAGGCATCTTGTTTAGTTCAAGATTATTTAAGTGGATGATAAGGTTCTTAGCGCAAACTTGCACCACATTCAAAATTCTTGCTAAACAGTATGTGATTTAGACAGTGGGTGCTTTTACCGAACTGCAATCACCATACGGATTCTGCAAACAGTTAAAAAAAAATTAAGTATCAACACAGGGATCGCCAGTTCGAACCCCGTGTTACCTCCGGCTTGGTCAGGCATTCCTACATACACAATTGGCCATGTCTGCTGGTGGGAAGTTGTATGTGGGTATGTGTCCTGGTCGCTACACTAGCGCCTCATCTGGTCAGTCGAGGCGCC
This sequence comes from Lampris incognitus, assembly GCF_029633865.1. Classification (NCBI taxonomy): domain Eukaryota; kingdom Metazoa; phylum Chordata; class Actinopteri; order Lampriformes; family Lampridae; genus Lampris; species Lampris incognitus. The sequence continues at coordinate 99,491,103 of NC_079213.1, read as the reverse complement.
TGTTCGGGGGGGGGGACTGGGGGGAATAGCGTGATCCTCCCATGCGCTACATCCCCCTGGCAAAACCCCTCGCTGTCAGGTGAAAAGAAGCGGCTGGCAACTCCACATGTATTGGAGGAGGCATGTGATTGTCTGCAGCCCTCCCCAGATCGGCAGAGGGGGTGGAACAGTGACCGGGACGGCTTGAAAGAGTGGGATAATTGGCCGGGTACGATTGGGGAGAAAAGGGCCAAAAAATATTTAAGAATGGGATAAATTTCTTCCAAAATACACAGTATACTAATAGTAAGTATACTAATTATACTAAATGTATGATAAGTACTGGGATAATTTTATTACATCTACGGGGACTTTAGTATCAAATTATGTTCTTGAAAATAGAAAAAAGGCATTGGTGAACTTCTAACGTCTAATGGGTGACGAATTAGCTAATAATTAACAAATGGCTTTTTACCACTAGGTATATTTAGATTTACATTTTAATGCCCAAAGGTATCAATATTACTTCATATTTCATCTGTGGTCAAAGAAATGAGGTGATAAAATGTTAAATTGAACTGAAATAATTATATGTAAAATACTTAAGGACATTAAGTATGTCATTGTAATATTATTGAGGTTTCAATGTACTGTAGACAGAAACTGTGATGATATTTTCCTCAGGGGTTCTTCAGTGATTCACACTCCTCCCACTTAGATGGGCAGATATTCAACATTTCAAAATAAATTCGATCACTACGAAAACCTTTTTTTTTTCTGCACCCCCCCCCCCCCTTACAACCACAGGTCCGTTCAAGGACTGCTACCAAGTGCGGCAAGCTGGCCACAGCACCAGTGGGATGTACCTTCTGAAGGCAGATGGCAGTGAGCGGCTGATCCAAGCCTGGTGTGAACATGGCCTGGACAATGGAGGGTGGACTGTATTGCAAAGGAGGAAAGATGGCTCCATTAATTTCTTCAGAAACTGGGAGAACTACAAGGTAAGGTCGGGCTACTTATGCATTTAAAATAGAGCACCAACATTTTAGCATACACTTCTACAGCAGAGTCTCAAATCGCAGCTTAGCAAATTTTCAAAAACGCAGTATGGGGCATCGGGGTCACGTAGCCGTCTATTCTGTTGCCTACCAACACGAGAATCGCTGATTCAAATCCCCATGTTACCTCCGGCTTGGTCGGATGTCCCTACAGACACAATTGGCCATGTCTGCGGGTGGGAAGTCAGATGTGGGTATGTGTCCCGGTCGCTGCACTAGCACCTCCTCTGGTCGGTCGGGGCGCCTGTTCGGGGGGGGGATAGTATGATCCTCCCACGCCCTACGTCTTCCTGGCAAAACTCCTCACTGTCAGGTGAAAAGAAGCAGCTGGCGACTCCACATGTATTGGAGGAGACATGTGGTAGTCTGCAGCCCTCCCCGGATCGGGGAGCAGTGACCAGGGCAGCTCGGAAGAGTGGGGTAATTGGCCGGATACAATTGGGGAGAAAAAGGGAGAGAAAAAAAAAACTACACACACAGTGCGAGAAAACATCATTGTCACCAACCCTCCAGTCCCAGCAACATTTTACCAGCTAAAACAACCTTATCACAACAAAGAAGCATAACTGCAGATCTTCCAATTTCCTCTTACATAGCTGACCCAGCATCAACCGGCTGCCTTGAGGTTGCTCACCAAGTAAATGCTCCATCACTGTGAAAAGCTTAGCTGCTTACCTCCTTGTATATCTGGAACTGCAGCCAGGGAAATAAATAAATACATGTACATACAATAAGAGACCCCCCCCCTCTTATATTGCATGCACTAAGAGACTTTGTTAGATGATGTGATCCACTAGCTAACAAAGTCAGCCAGGCTGGGACACAAGGGAGCACAGTAGTTTTTATAACAACACCCAGAATAAAGAGCGACACAGGTACAAAGCCTGACAAAGGAGTCTTTTCAATGTAAAAACAGCAGAGAGGAGTTGTTGCCTGCAAAATAAAATGGTGGTGAGAATACAACAAACAATTAAAACGTACCATAATTTTGTATACCGTGTTGCTCAGGGACAGAGTTAGAGTTTTGGACCTCTGTATTTGTTCCATTCCTTTCTTCCTCTACCACATCCCCATCACTACTCTTCCTGCCCCTCACCAATCAGGCTTGATAAGAAGCCAAGGAGCAGAACCTTTACACATTACCATCCCAATGGGTAAAGGATTCAATTCTGTTTTGTTTGATTGAGGGCACCAGGCTGGATTGGACTCATCAAGCTGCCAAGAAACCCTATTATCCTCACTCCGATTTGCCTTTGTTTGTGTCCTCCTGGGGTGACACGTTCCTTATGCCACAGAGGAAATCTCTATCCTTTCTTTTTTTTCCAGCTAGCTAACCTCACATTGTGGCCTAATCAAATGCAAAAATTGTAGTATATTCATCATGTTTATGTGCAGCAAATATATTTTGCCACACAAAGATGAATTTAGTCATTAATGTAAACCACACTTAAAAATAAATGACATATCTTGTCCCCATACAGAAAGGCTTTGGGAACATTGACAGCGAGCATTGGCTTGGCCTAGAAAACATCTATAACCTAGGGAAACAGGGTGACTACAAACTGATGGTGGAGCTGGAGGACTGGACAGGGAAGAAGGTATATGCTGAGTACAGCAGCTTCCACCTGGAGTCAGAGAGCGAGGGTTATCGCCTGAGGCTGGGCACCTACCAAGGCAATGCTGGGGACTCCCTCAGCAGCCACAATGGCAAACAGTTCACTACCCTGGATCGGGACAAGGATGCCTTCTCAGGTAAGCAAAAATACTAGGCACAACTGCTGGTGTCTTAAATTACCATCCAAAGTCCCAAGTTAAGATTCTGGTTTGGACTTTGAAGATAGAGAACAGAACATGAGCCAGAAGTTAATCATTTTACTGATCTCACTGATCTTTTTACTTGGATCTCCTGGTTCTTTTCTGCTTTAGGCAACTGTGCCCACTTTCACAAAGGTGGCTGGTGGTACAACACCTGCGGCCAAACCAACCTGAATGGGGTGTGGTACAGTGGTGGGGTCTACCGCAGCAAATTCCAGGACGGAATCTTCTGGGCAGAGTATGGCGGAGGCTTCTACTCACTCAAATCCGTCCAAATGATGATTCGACCGATCGACTGAGTTCTAGGACTGTGGCTCCACATGAAGAGACTTTTGACCTTTTCCCATCTCGTTTGTCCAGCCTAATCACTGCCTACCTATAAATTCATAATGTAATGGCAGGACCAAAGTATCTTGCCATTCTTTACCAGTGCTTTGTGAGATGGGGAGGACAAGGGACAGAATGTGCTGTAACTCCATGGCCAGACAACAATGACTCCAGCATGTGGTGCAGTTGTCAGCACTAACGTTGACTGAAGTGCTGCGATCAAAAAGGACCCCCCCCCCCCCATTACCAACCTTCACCCATAACTGTCCTCCACCTTTCAGGCTGGGCAGTAATAACTCATCTAGCTCTCTGGGATCATACAGTGTTATTCTCGAGGGTCCTTTTCTACCCACCATTATTGAAACTCAATATTTAATAAAGGGAAATGGTCATTTGCTAAGGACATGATTTCTATTTTCTTCTGAGCAGCTAATGGAGGCGACTCATTGTAAATGGTGATGCCCAGACCAGTTGTTATTGGATGTACTGGATGTTTTATCTTACTTGCATCAAACATGATAGAATCTCAATCTGTGTCTTGCCAGTTAGAACAACCTGACAGTCAAAAGGATAAAAAGACAGGCCTTGCTACGCTTGCTGTCTTGTACTGTAAAACTACTTTGGGTTTTGAGCTTGTGATATGGGGGTTCCCACAACCTTCGAGGGGAAGAAACTAGTGCAACCATGTGCTTGTCCAACGTGGGTATGGCTGAGCTGGCTTAGGTATGTAAATATCTTACGCTTTATTTGTAAGAGTTAATTTAAGAGGTGTGATTCTACTCAGGCCAAATATTTCCCCTTTTTGTTTCCTTACCATCCCACCCCTCTGTTATTTATCAATGTATTTATATTGAGTATAGTCACGGCCATGTTTTACTTAGCCCTGTTATGAGTTTTTTTGTTCTTTAAATCCTATTAACAGATACAATTATATGCACAGCCACAAAAATGCACACAAACACACACAGTCTCTCTCTCTCTCACACGCGCACACAAAAACAATCAAAAATGTGGACGCATGTCTGATTGACAGGAGGTTGAAGTACCTGAGACATGCATTGCCATACAGTTTCCTTTGAAACCCCAATTAAACCCTTTTCTAAATACCAAGTCTCGGCCTCTCATTAAGCTTCAAATTTTAACTCTAATTCAACACTTCCAAATGAAAATATCCCAAATGAGGTATTCAATATTTGAAAAATATAATATCTGGGGGTGTCCGGGTAGTGTGGCAGTCTATTCCATTGCCTACCAACAGCTTGGTCGGACGTCCCTACAGACACAACTGGCCGTGTCTGCAGGTGGGAAGCCTGATGTGGGTATGTGTCCTGGTTGCTGCACTAGCGCCTCCTCTGGTCGGTCGGGGGGCCTGTTCGGGGGGGGGGGCGTGATCCTCCCACACACTACGTCCCCCTGGCGAAAGTCCTCACTGTCAGGTGAAAAGAAGCAGCCGGCGACTCCACATGTATCAGAGGAGGCATGTGGTAGTCTGCAGCCCTCCCCGGATCGGCAGAGGGGGTGGAGCAGCGACAGGGACGGCTCAAAGGAGTGGGGTAATTGGTCGGATACAATTGGGGAGAAAGGGGGGGGGGGTAAATAAATAAATAAAATGAATGTGAAAGATTTTGAGATGAAACTCTTCAACTACTCATGTGAAAACTGAACACAGTACATTCACCCCAAAAGAAGATTTACGAGGTATACCAGCAGGATTTAACATCAGCCTTCTGATTAAAGTGCAACGCAAGCTGTAAAAGGGATGGGGAGATGCTGAGGGAGCGGGACAATTTATAGTTGCTCCTCTAGCGGATGACGGGATGACACAGGTTTACTGCTGTGTGAGCTGGAGGACTAATGAAGCCTCTCTGGACTGCCAAGACACTCTGACAATAGAAATGTGTGGCCCGATAAAGACAGCTGCAGTCACAACGGAGGAGTGTTATATAAAAACACATTTCTGTTGTTCTGGAAAGAAGAAAGGCAAAGGCAGAGAACGGTATGAGAAAAAAATAAAGGATAAAAAGAGAAACGTGGACGCAGGCTGGAATATATCGATGCAGGGATAAGAAAAGGCAACAGGGAGGACATTAAATGACAATACAGTCAGAGAATGGATACATAAAATTGGTGAGCCAGAGAAAAAGACAAGGATGAAAAGGAAGAGGGGGGAGGAGGAAGAAGAGAAAGCATTCTTTCCACATAAAATTCAAGAGCTTTTCTTTTCCTAAAATATATGTCCTGAAATTATGGTTCCCGTCTGACCCTTTTCCTCTGAGGAGCTGTAAGTCAGAGCACAGAGGAGTCTGAAGCAAAACACAGACGGGAGGATGAGCTAATATACAAGCATTAGTCTACACATGTAGGTATGCATACACACATGCACACACAGAAAACATAGGACATGAGCCAACCAAACTGGCAGCTAGTCTCAAGGTCAGTACAGTGCAGTACAGTGCAGTACAGTATATATCAATGCAGCCAGAGAGGCTCCAGCCAGGCCAGTCTTTATGCTGCTCTATTGGCTCCTGACACACAGGCCTGTAGGTCATGGAAACCAGCGGGGAAATTAAAACCCTCGAAAAATAGAAAGCGTCACTTGGCTGGCTTCTCTCATCTGACACTTTGCCCCCAGTGCTTTCCATTACACTGGTTCCTCCATACTGTTGCTCGCACACCACAGCTATACCAACAAAAGCAACACGTCGGGGCAAATGAGAACGAGCGGCTTGGGGCATGTCTCTGGCCCCAGCTTTTTTTTTTTTTCCTCCTCCATAGACCTAGCAACCAAAAAACTATCATGGACTCTGCAGTGAGTATGGTAAAATTACTTCTAGAATATTGGAAGTACTGAGCTTTTACGGAGTTGACTGGTTAGCGTAGTCGCCCATGATGCGGGCAACCCAGGTTCGCATCCCGGCTGCGGCGGTTCCCGGCGGCCCCCCGAATTCGCTACATTGGTATCAGAAGTACCAGCTCCCGATGACCGTGAGGTGAGGGAGCACGTACTCCGTGTCTGCGTGGGTTCCCTCCGGGTGCTCCGGTTTCCTCCCACAGTCCAAAGACATGTAGGTCAGGTGAATAGGCCATACTAAATTGTCCCTAGATATGAATGTGTGTATGTGTGTGTGTGTGTGTTGGCCCTGTGTGATGGCCTAGCAGCCTGTCCAGGGTGTCTCCCCGCCTACCGCCTACCGACTGCCGGGATAGGCTCCAGCATCCCCACGACCAGGACAAACGGTTCGGATAATGGATGGAATGGCATCATGCGGATTGACAAGACCACCATCGGTGCTGTGCCCTCACAGGGTACCGATGGAAACTATCAAAACCGCTGTGGCAACCTCTGGGAAACAGGGAACAACCCAAAAGAAGAAGAAGATGGGATAATGGATTACTAAAGTTTTTTTTTTAAATATGTGCATTGCATTTAGTAGAGCCCTGCAGCTGTAAGGGTTCTTTGTCCTGCAGTGATTGGCTGGTGAACAGGAACATGTTAATCTGAGTATTTAACAAGCTGGCTCTGTGGTGAGGAGACAGGAGAAGTTGTGTCTGCCAAGCCCAAGAGGTCAGAGGTCATCACACACACACACACACACACACACACACACACACACACACACACACACACAAAGTGGGTCATTGTGGAAGACCAAGGCCTAGTGATTAGGCGGCAGACAGGGGACTCTTTCTCTAATCCTGTTATCACCACAGATAAGCATCAGGAAGTCAGTCAGTCAACCCCCATCCCACATATAGAATAAATACCCACACAAATCAAAAATGAGTAAAAACAGACACCCCAAGGAGTCACACGTTGTACAAATGAGCTCATACATCAAGGCCTGTAAATGATGTACTTGGCAAACACTTGGCCACGGCTGCACCGCAATTCAGATCTAGACCTCAGCTAAGCAGGTATAATGCTTGAGGAGCCAGAGAAACGAATAGAGTGCAGACGGATGGTTAAAAACCCAACTTAACTCCTCACACATACACAAAGGCAAGACACATATGCTCTCAAAACCATTGTTTCGGCTCTTGTTTTCATCTATGACTTTTTTTTTTCCTTTCATCATTCCCACTTTTTTTTTAAGGGAACCAGAATAGATTTATGACAAAGGGGAACGTCCAATTTTTAATGCATTTTAGATCTGCCATAGAACAAGAGGGCAGAATTTTTCCTGCCCAATAAGCCAACTTGGCCAGGTCTGGCGTGCCCTTGCCCTGCCAAGCCCAGCCCTAAGGACATCCAGCTGGTGACATATCTCTCTCTCTCACACACACACACACACACACACACACACACACACACACACACACACACACACTTTGCGGAAATGCACATAGATGCATCCCTAATATGAAAGAAGAATGTGCACGTGGACTACAGCACTGTAACACATGAGCTTGCACACCTGCCTCCAAATGTTGAGGATTTCACAGCTATTAACTAGAACGACCGGGATTTCACTCCTACCTAAAACGACCATAGGCTGTCAAAATTACAGCCGGTTTTAGGCGCCCAGGTGGCATGTCGGGCCATTCCGTTGCCTACCAACACGGGGATCTCTGGTTCGAGTCCCTGTGTTACCTCCGGCTTGGTCAGGTGCAACAGACACAATTGGCCAAGTCTGTGGGTAGGAAGCCAGATGTGGGTTGTCCTGGTCGCTGCACTAGCGCCTCCTCTGGTCGGTCGGGACACCTGTTCGGGGGGGGCCACATGTATCCGAGGAGGCATGTGGTAGTCTGCAGCCCTCCCCGGATCAGCAGAGGGGTTGGAGCAGCAACTGGGATGGCTCGGAAGAGCGGGGCAATTGGCCAAGTGCAATTGGGAAGAAAATGGGGGAAATTTAAAAAATAAAAAATTACGGCTGGTTTTTAAACTCTATATTCTGTCAAGATAAATACCCAATTGAGATATTAATGCATTACATATGTTAGTATGTCTGTTAAGAAACTAACTGACACCAAAATGAACATTTTAACAACTTTAATACTATTTTTCAAACAATTTAAAATGGCTGCTGTCCAATGCCTGTAAAAACTGCAACGCCTCGGTGGTAGTCATGGTGTGTCTGTAACCAGACATGTTGGCCCATCCATCCATCCATTATCCGAACCACTTATCCTGCTCTCAGGGTTGTGGGGATGCTGGAGCCTATCATAGCAAGTCACTGGGCGGCAAGTGGGGAGACACCCTGGACAGCTCGCCAGGCCATCTCACACACACACACACACACACACACACACACACACACACACACCTAGGGACAATTTAGTATGGCCGATTCACCTGACCTACATGTCTTTGGACTGTGGGAGGAAACCGGAGCACCCGAAGGAAACCCATGCAGACACGGGGGAGAACATGCAAACTCCACACAGGACAAACCGGGACGACCCCCAAGGTTGGACTACCCCGGGGCTCGAACCCAGAACCTTCTTGCTGTGAGGCAACCGTGCTAAAAAGAATTTTCAAAAAATCAAGTTTAGACTATTTCTCTGCACTGGAGAACGCTAGTGTGTTTCTAAGACAGAGTAATGAACTTCGCGAAGGAAATGAGGCGACCAACACACGTCATAAACAGTGACATGACGTGCATGACCACACTTAAATTACGAGCCGTCATTTTGACCGATCGTGATCATTTTAGGTAGATCTTATCATAACTTTTTTTGTGCAATCAATCTAAAACTAATTTTAATGCAAATATATGCAATTTTAGGAGCACCCACGGAGCAGTAGGTCTGTATCTTTTTCTTTTTTTTTCCACAAAGTTATTAAACTTTGAAAATCCAAAACCGCCAAAATGATGACCTAGGTCATTCTAGACATGCAGCCACATTGGTGTCACGTCACAGCACTGGAATGGCGTATCAGCTTGTGTCCCTGGCCAGCCCCTGGACTTCCACGACACATGTATTTGTATGTATTCATGTGTCTGTGCATACCTGGGTGTGAGTTCAAGTATCTTAGTTTGAATGAAAGCGTATCTGTGATATGAGCCAGTGGGTAAAACACGGGGACAGCTGTAAGAAAAATGTCTGGTAAGACAAAAGGAACAAACGGTAATGAAATAACACCGTGAATTTTCTCTTTCTCTCTCACACACTCAAAACAAAAAAATGTTTCCCTCATCTAACCCATGAGGATTTCCTGTGTGAAGTCCTTTTGGATACACACTGCACATCCAAAGGAAAATAGGTCAGGAATATTGCGAGGCAGGGAAAGAAAGAAAGGAATATTCCATCAAGGTTTATCTGTGACTCATGTTATTTGTTCAAACTGCACTTGAGGAGATGTTCTCTCGCATGGCTCCAAAGTCCCTGAAAAGCTCTCTTTACTCAGCTCAGAGAGCGAGACAGACAGAGAGAGACAGAGACAGAGACAGAGAGAGAGGGCAATTTGGGAAACCCATGAAACAAAAAGTGGCAGACAAAATAAAAAATAAAACCTACACAAGAAAGACCAATTACTTGATAGGAAAAATGAAACTGTAATAACTTTTAACCTGTATCATCCAGAGTAATGGCAAAAAAAGAACAAAAGGGTGTCCGGGGTAGCGAAGCGGTCTATTCCGTTGCCTACCAACACAGGGATCTCTGGTTCAAATCCTACAGACACAATTGGCCGTTTCCGCAGGAGGGAAGCCGGATATCGGTATGTGTCCTGGTCACTGCACTAGCGCCTCCTCTGGTCAGTCGGGGCGCCTGTTCAGGGGTGAGGGGGAACTGGGGGGAATAGCGTGAGCCTCCCACGCACTACGTGTCCCTGGCGAAACTCCTTGCTGTCAGGTGAAATGAAGCAGCCGGCGACTCCACATGTATCGGAGGAGGCATGTGGTAGTCTGCAGCCCTCCCCGGATCAGCAGAGGGGGTGGAGCAGCAACCGGGACGGCTCGGAAGAGTGAGGTGATTGGCCAGATAGAATTGGGGAGAAAGGGGGGGGGGAGATTAAAAAAAAAACACAAAAAACAACATCATCCCGTCAATTCATTGTACAAACCCAGAATCCTGGCATCTTGGATCAACTTTTCTTCCTCGACCTCATCCTAACTCACCCGTCGAGAGAAGTGGCTCATGTTTGGGGACCTTGCATCGCATCCTTTACAACAGCCAACGGTAATGTCCATCCATCCATCCATTATCCAAGCCGCTTAGCCAACCAGGGCCGCGGGGATGCTGGAGCCTATCTCAGCAGTCATTGGATGGCAGGCAGGGAGACACCCTGGACAAGCCACCAGACCATGACAGGGCCCCCACACACACACACACACACACACACACACACACACACACACACACACACACACACACACACACACACACACACTCACACCTAGGGACAATTTAGCACGGCCGATTCACCTGACCTACATGTCCTTGGACTGTGAACATGCAAACATGCAAACTCCACACAGAGGACGACCCTGGATGACCCCCAAGGTGTGACTACCCCGGGGTTCGAACTCAGAGGACCTTCTTGCTGTGAGGCAACCACGCTAACCACTGCAACACCGTGCCGCCCCCAACAGTAATGTGCAACATTAAAAACTTTTATGTGTGTGTGTGTGTATGTATGTGTGTGTGTTACCTAAGTAGGGTATGCAGGAGACCATGCTCTGGCTTCGTATATAGTCTCTTAGCCGTTTATAATTGTCCTCTTTGGCCATCAGGTACTCTAGACGATCAAATGTGGCCTTGTCCTTCCGACTCAGTAGCTGGGGGGAGGCATGAGAGAGACAGATATTAAAGAGACCTTTAAAAGGAGTTTATTTGAGTTAACTTATCTACACACAGGGACTATTGGATGTTCCGTCGGCAAGGAGATCTCCAAATAAAATGACCTCATTCAAGTCACCTTAATTCACTTTAAGGGTGTAACCTAATATGAACCGATGCACGGCAGCAATCATAGAGGCAGTGTCTGGATTTTGCCGTGGACAGTGAGGAGGAGACTGAAATGGAGCAGTGAAATGTAGGCCGAATGATTTTCACGCTGAAAAAAAAAAAAAGACTATTGGCTAACACCGGAGCACATCCAGTTGTGTAACCACAGAAGTATGCAATTTTCCTGGTAGCGAGACAGACAGCCTATGTGTGAGTGCACTTTTCATGGTGTGCTAACGTTTGTGTGCAAGTCTTCATCCCTTTGCGAGTGGTGCCGGTGTGAGGCCTTTCCCTTCGAGACGACTGCATTGAGCTGCGAGAGGGCCTTTCCCTTCGAGACGACTGCATTGAGCTGCGAGAGGCTCCCAAAGGCTTGAATAATGCAACTTAACAATCCTTTTACGCATCAAACCTTCAATCCTAGGATCCACCGCAATTACAACTTTATTGACTATGACAGTGGGAAAAACCTCTGATGATATCTACAGATATCAAGTGTGTGTGTATGTGTGTCCTTGTCTATGCACTCTGTCATGGTTGTGTGTGTGTCCATCTTTGTGTCTGGTGAGAAGCAGGTGTGCAGTGTCTTGGCCTGCAATTGTATTTTCACTTGGTCTGACTGGCTAAAGGAGCTACTGTGGTTTCATGGATCTGAATGGAAGAAACCTACACCATTACATCAGTGCATCATTATGCTATTATGCAAGCTTGGCATCTTCACTTAAAACACTAAAACACAGCATGGCAAGCCCTCTCAGGCCTAGACAATGGACTTTTTTACCCAATTTCCTTTTCTACAGTTGTATCGGGATAACTACTTTAATATGGCACCCTTCCGTCATTATTTGATCCGCACAGCAAAGTGTCTGTGTCAGAGACCAATGACAGTTGGCAGGTGCTGAATGGGAATTTCACTGGTATGGATGGCAGGAATGTGAAATCGGAGACTGAAAATTCATTCCTTTCGCTTCTCTTTATTTCCCTGCAGTCTGTCAGTCTCCTACTTGCTTTGTTTTCTGTCCAGGTATCACCCAGTGCTCTCATACACCCACATACTCAAACTTTCATCCAGGTAGAACACCCTATTTAATATGTCAAAGAAGGTTAATCAGTTCATCCGGATACAACGTTTATTGACAGATACATTTCATCACTTGACTAAGTGACCTCTTCAGTCTAAGGGCCCAGACACACCAAATCGACTAGCAGCGATGAGGGCCGACTGTTGCGCCGCCTCACGTCGCCTGCCATCTGAGCCACAAAGTAGCATTTGAACACAATGCAAAGACTACAGCCAACGGCTCTGATTCGCTAGCTTAGCACTGATTCACTAAGCTGAACAACCAATGAGAGTGATCTCTCTCACCAATGGGCTCCGCCGATTCAACATGCCAAATCAGCCGAAAAGCTGCCAATAGGGGTCCGACTAGTGCCGACAGTGCAGGACACACTGCAAAAACTAGGGTCACAGACGTTCATCAACAGCCCGACATTGGCCGACCGTCAGCCTGGTGAGTCAGGGCCCTAAACTGATTGCAGATATCGTCACCCTTATAAACAATACAGTTACATAATGACCGAAACCAACGACCAGTTTCATATGAAAATATGGGTGCGACCATTAACTAGAGGGTGGGGATACCTGCAGTCAGTTGAGACTGAAGATGTCAGTTGAGTGATGAAACGTATCTGTCAATAAACGTTGTGTCCAGATGAACTGATTCAACCTTCTTTGATTTTCTTACCTGGATTATTGAGCATACATCAAGACCTATTTAATATGGTTTCTTGATTTGCTCATTAGCCATTTGTGTCCTTTGTTTTCTGCAATGCACTTTGCATGAAAACTCTAAGAAAGTTTGTAAATGCACCCGATTTTTGGGGGGGGGGGGGAGGAGAGAGATTTTGATATACTTTATTAATCCCCGTGGGGAAATTATGCTCTGGATTTAACCCATCCTGGCTGTGTAGCTAGGAGCAGTGGGCAGCCGCTGTGCAGCGCCCGGGGACCAACTCCAGCTCGTCATGCCATGCCTCGGTCAGGGGCAAAGACAGCAGCACCAACCCTAACATGCATGTCTTTTTGATTTCAATGGGTAAATGAACTTACCGCCCATGTCTTGGTAAGTCTAAAGATGGGAGCACTTTGTAGTCCCGACACCACAGCCATGACTGCATGCAGGTTGTTCATGTCACACAGTTTCTGTGAAGAGCAGACATACACAGGGTTTAAGCTTGGTTTACAATGAAGTCCCTTCTAAAGACTGCACCAAAATCCATTCGGCATATGCATGCTTACCTTGGCAGTGCGGATGTAAAGGCTCAGCACCTCAGCCCTGATCTTCAACGTCTGAGCATGGAGGATCTCCCGTACCACCCAGAAACTGGTCTAGATGAAACAAAACAAACAAACAGTAATTACAAAAGAGAACGCATTGCTGTGCGCACAAAGAGAATCTCAGGTATGTGCACAGAGAGACAAGGCGTTCTGTTCTATTGTAAACTCCAAAGGCTTTGGCATCCAGAGCCAAGGCCTGTAGACAGTCAAATTGCTCTGGGCTCAGAGCAGCAACTAACAGAACAGGAAAGCACCAGACAGACTGCTAATGGGAATACTCTATCAGATTAGAATGACTGACTGGAAAAACAGGTCAAAATATAAAAATTTAAAAAAAAACAAAAAAACAAAACAACCACGAATTTCAAGGAAAATTTCAATGGATTCCAACTAATTATCCAAGAGATAAACACAGTGAGACTTCTGTCAACATCAAATGACAGAGTGTGTGTATGTGCATTCAACACTTAGTCAGTCCAACAGTGTTGTCAGAGATCTGTGTTCTAGTGTGAATGCAGGTGAGCCAAAAATCTGATTCTCTCCCTCTCTCTCCCTCTCTTTCTCGTCAGTGAATCAACCAGTATTTCAACCCTTGGGAAAAAGCAAAGGGAGAGAGGGAAAGGAGAAGAGGTTGGGAACAGAGGAGGTGATAGAGAAGAGGTGATATTACCCCCACAGGACCGTTTGACGGTTTTCAAAGTACACAGCTGTGTGCACATTGTGTTCTTGATGAGACTGGCCCAGACAAGACTGACCATCCCTGTGCGCTCCTCCAGCGTCAAACCACATCTGTCCTATTTCACTTCACGCTTTGTTTGGAAGGAATTTATGCTTTCAAGACTAGCGAACAATTACTCTTCTCTTTGCAGTCCTCTCTAATATTTAATGATGTGTGTGTGTGTGTGTGTGTGTGTGTGTATGTATACTGTATATATATATATATATATATGAGTGTGTGTGTGTGTGTGTATATATATATATATATATATAGATGATTGCTTATGGCATGAAACAGGCTTGTGCTCCCTCATAAAGAATTTACTTGAATCACTGAATTATTTTCCTCATTTGTTGAGCACTTTCCCTACTGAGTGTTTCTTTTAACAAAGTCATATATATACATATATGTATATCTCCCTCTCATCCTTTTTCAGTTGGTGTGTGTCTTCCTCAAGCTCGAGTCCTCTACCAGAAGCCTGGGAGTTTGAGGGTTCTGTGCAGTATCTCAGCTGTTCCTAGGACCACACTCTTCTGGAGAGAGACTTCAGATGTTGTTCTTGGAATCTGCTGGAGCCACTCTCCCAGTTTGGGTGTCACAGCCCCTAGTGCTCCTATTACCACTAGGACTACTGTGGATTTCACCTTCCACATCTGATCTAGTTCTTCCTTCAGCCCTGCGTATTTCTCTAGCTTCTCATGCGCTTTCTTTCTGATGTCGCCATCACTCAGAATCGCTACATCGATCACTACACACTCTGTCTTCTGTTTCTTGTTGACCACCACAATGTCTCTTTGGTTAGCTAGCACCTGCTTGTCAGTCTGGAACTTGAAGTCCCACAGGATCTTAGCTCTGCCATTCTCAACCACCTTTGGCGATGTCTCCTATTTAGACTTGGGGACTTCAAGTCTGTATTCAGTACAGATATTCCTGTACACTATCCCAGCCACTTGGTTATGCCTTTCAGTGTAAACTTTCCCAGCTAAATTATACACTCTGCTACTAAGTGATGGACTGTCTCAGGGGCATCTTTGCACAGCCTGCATCTTGGGTCTTGTCTGGTGTGGCAGGCCTCAACAGATCTGGTCCTGAGTGCCTGTTTTTGTTCTGCTATGATTACAGCCTCTGTGCTGTCCTTCAGTCCAGCCTTTCCTAGCCACTGGTAGGCTTTCTCAATATCAGCCATGTCCTTCTATATGTCGATGGCATATCCCATGTAGGAACTTGATCTTCCATAATACCTCTTCTTCTTCCTCCCCACTCTCTTTCTTCTGCTGCCCGAGTTACTCACTCAGCAGTTCGTCCTGGGGCAGGGGCGGGGGGCTCTTTCTGATATTCTCATGGATGTTTCTTGTTTCATTCTCGATAGTGGCTCTGGCACTCACTAATCCTCAGCCCCATCTTTTCACTTATTTTACACTCTCAGGCTGCTGGACCCCTCCGTGCATTGTGAGGAGCTTTTGTGTACTGATATCTGTGGCCTTTATCTCCTCCTTTGGCTAGCTCATTATTCCAGTTCAGTATCTGATGACTGGTAGGGCATCCAAAGGATTTGAATCAAGTGCAACTGGACTTGGTATATATCCGTGAAGGATATATACCATATATACGGATATATACCAAGTCCAGTTGCACTTGATTCAACTCCTTTGGATAACCATGACCTAGATGAATGAGAACATTCACAGACTGGTAGGGCATATGTGTTGATCATTTGGATGTTATTCTTCCCACTGAGCTGGCTCCTCAGGACCTACCTCACTCTCTGGAGGTATCTGGCTATAGCTGACCTCCTTGCTGCCTCCTCATGGTTTGCCTGTGGAATACCCAAGTACTTGTAACTGTCCTGTATGTCTATATCCTGTCATCTGGTAATTTAACCCCTTCAGTCTTCACCACCTTTCCCCTTTTTGCCACCATTCCGGCTGCATTTGTCCAGTCCGAATGACATCCCAATGTTGTTGCTGTAGATCCTGGTGAGGTGGATCAGTGAGTCAATGTCTCTCTCATTCCTGGCATACAGCTTGATGTCATCCATGTATAGTAGGTGGCTGATGGTAACTCCACTTCTGACTCTGTATCCATAACCACTCTTTGTGATGATCTGACTAACAGGGTTCAGGCCTATGCAGAATAGCAGCAGGGATAGTGCATCACCTTGGTATATGCCGCATTTGATGGTTACCTGTGTGACTGTCTTTGAGTTGGCTTCTAGTGTTATTTTCCATTGCCGCATTTAGTTCTTGATGAAGGCTGATAGTATCCTGTTGGCTCTGTATAGCTCCAAGCACTCCAGTAACCATGTGCGGGGCATTGAATCGTAGGCATTCTTGTAGTCAATCCAGGCTGTGCTCAGGTTGGTCTGTCTGGTCTTAAGAGTCTTGGGTGACAGCTCGATCAACCAGTAGCTGATGCTTTGACCCTCTGGTGTTGTTCCCAATTTCTTCCTGGGTTTTGCTCCTTTATTGACTCATGTGCCCATTCAGTTTAGCTGCTATGATGCCTGAGAGGAACTTCCATATCGCGGAGAGGCAGGTTATCGGCCGGTAGTTCGAAGGTGTTGTACAACCTTGTGGGCATCCTTCATGATCAGTATTGTTCTTCCCTGTGTTAGCCAGTCAGGGTGAGACCCTGATGTTAACAGCTGGTTCATCTGTGTTGCCAGGCAGTCATGGAGTGCCGTTAGCTTCTTCAGCCAGTAGGCGTGAATCGTGTCAGGGCCTGGTGCAGTCCCTCTCTTCATGCTTGAGACTCACTGTTGGATGTAGGCCACTGTGAGGATAACTGATTTTTGTTCTGGAATATTGCTGTGGTATGCTCTTACGTCCACCACCCACGGGGCATTGGTGTTGTGTAATGCCTCCTTTTCCCATATATCCTTCCAGTATCGCTTGATCTCTGCTCTAGGTGGTTCTGATTTTGTTCCTTTGTTACTCTACAGCTGGGAGTACACTTTGGACGGTTCTTTGGGACACAGACTATTTACTGTTTTGGCTTCTGTTCTCTAGTGTATCTCTTCAGCCTGACAACCAGAGCTGTGAAACTTTGTTTGGCCATTTCCAGGGCCTCACTTATGGACATTTTACTGTACTTCTTCAACCAGGGCTGCCTTTCATCACACCTTTCTGCACCTCTGTTAACTGGCTAATATCTCTATGCTGCTCTGACCTTGGCTTCCAGCCTTCTCTTCCATAGAGGGTACTGTTGGTGACCTGTGTTCTTAATCCTGTACCCAAGCATCTCCAGGATTACAGTTGCAGTGGCAGATACAAGCTCGTTGGTCTCTGTTATGGTCCTAGATGAGATATTGCGTTAGGCTGTGTTTACATCCACAATCAGGCTCTGTGATGGTACTTTGTCACTGAGTCGTAGAAGCCGAGCCCAGGGGTTGACTGTCTTAAGTCTGGCCTTGATTCTCATTTTAACCTCAGTAGCTTTAACTGTCATGGCTGGTAGGATTGTTTCAGCTGGTTGGAATCTGTCCTTGTGTATCTTTTGCCTACTGGGCAAAATTCAGGGTGCTGAACTGTATAGTCATCCTGTTGGAGCTTCTCCATCTTGAGTTGTGACAGTAGCTTTCTTGATGTTCAAGCATTGAGCCACTAGCTGCTTCTGATTCAGTGTAGAAGTAGGTCTCCTACTGGTCCGCAGTTCCCACATATGCTTCATATAGCCTCACTCCTGGGGTCTGCTGTTATAGAACCATTCCATCAGATCAAGGTTCTTGACCCTTGTCCATAAATGTCTTGTTCCAGTAGCCCATTTCTCATCAGGTTGCCCTGGTTCCCCAACACCTGAGGTGGACCTTGTTAACTCGGGCGACGTCCGCGCCATCATGACTCTATTCATGTTACTCTCACTCAGAGCTGAGGTAGATGGCTTGCATAGCAGTAGGAGTCTAAGCCACAGACTGACTGGAGACTTGTCCCAACTGGGGTTTGAACCCCCGATCTCCAGCATGAAAGCTAGCGTTCTTACTTACGGAGCTATCCAGCTGCTCATATATATATATATAAACTTTTCAACGGTAGGGAAAGTGCTCAACAAATAAGGAGCAAAATAATCCTGACAGCTGATGATTGTTTACGGCATGAAACAGGCTTGTGCTGTCTCATAAGAATTTACTTGACCCAATGGATTATGTTGCTCTTTATTTGTTGAGCACTTTCCCTAACGTTGATTGTTTCTTTTTACAAAGTTTTATATATACATACACTACCGTTCAAAAGTTTGGGATCACCCAAACAATTTCGTGTTTTCCATGAAAAGTCACACTTATTCACCACCATATGTTGTGAAATGAATAGAAAATAGAGTCAAGACATTGACAAGGTTAGAAATAATGATTTGTATTTGAAATAAGATTTTTTTTACATCAAACTTTGCTTTCGTCAAAGAATCCTCCATTTGCAGCAATTACAGCATTGCAGACCTTTGGCATTCTAGCTGTTAATTTGTTGAGGTAATCTGGAGAAATTGCACCCCACGCTTCCAGAAGCAGCTCCCACAAGTTGGATTGGTTGGATGGGCACTTCTTTGAGCAGATTGAGTTTCTGGAGCATCACATTTGTGGGGTCAATTAAACACTCAAAATGGCCACAAAAAGAGAACTTTCATCTGAAACTCGACAGTCTATTCTTGTTCTTAGAAATGAAGTCTATTCCATGCGAGAAATTGCTAAGAAATTGAAGATTTCCTACCCCGGTGTGTACTACTCCCTTCAGAGGACAGCACAAACAGGCTCTAACAGGTACTATTTAATGAAGATGCCAGTTGGGGACCTGTGAGGCGTCTGTTTCTCAAACTAGAGACTCTAATGTACTTATCTTCTTGCTCAGTTGTGCAACGCGGCCTCCCACTTCTTTTTCTACTCTGGTTAGAGCCTGTTTGTGCTGTCCTCTGAAGGGAGTAGTACACACCGGGGTAGGAAATCTTCAATTTCTTAGCAATTTCTCGCATGGAATAGCCTTCATTTCTAAGAACAAGAATAGACTGTCGAGTTTCAGATGAAAGTTCTCTTTTTCTGGCCATTTTGAGTGTTTAATTGACCCCACAAATGTGATGCTCCAGAAACTCAATCTGCTCAAAGAAGTGCCCATCCAACCAATCCAACTTGTGGGAGCTGCTTCTGGAAGCGTGGGGTGCAATTTCTCCAGATTACCTCAACAAATTAACAGCTAGAATGCCAAAGATCTGCAATGCTGTAATTGCTGCAAATGGAGGATTCTTTGACGAAAGCAAAGTTTGATGTAAAAAAATCTTATTTCAAATACAAATCATTATTTCTAACCTTGTCAATGTCTTGACTCTATTTTCTATTCATTTCACAACATATGGTGGTGAATAAGTGTGACTTTTCATGGAAAACACTAAATTGTTTGGGGGATCCCAAACTTTTGAACGGTAGTGTATATATATACATATTCCAGTGATTCAAGTAATTCTTTAATTGAGCAATTCCCGCTTTCTCTGCCGTTGAGTGTTTCATTTAATGAAGTATATATGTAATGCATGTGTGCAGGGCCATGGAGTGCTGTTCTGTGTTCTCTTACACTTTTTTTTGCATACAAATCCTCAACTGAATCTTGTTTTGACTTATTTTCCTAGAAACGGGCTGGAGTCATGTTTTCATTTCAGGGAAAGGGCAACTAAGAGGTGAGGAGATAAATCAACTCCCCCACTCCCAATCCCTCTTTCACCCTTTCCCATCCTCTCGCTCCCTCTTTCCACTACATCTCCGTGATTATGTGGCAGATGGGCTTAATTTTCACCATCTGTCATAGGCTAATCTGTAGAAGAGTGGAGGCAGAGTATGTAAAAGTCTGCGCAAACAGTGAATTAATGTCTTAGGTAAAAATAAAGTAGAGGAAGTATGAGAGATATTTGGTGAAAAAACAAAATCTGACCTACATTGACCTTTCAACTGTTAATGAACCCCAGCCATTTTCTTTTCTCCCATCCTGAGATGGGATCTCACATGATGCCAACACTGCCCATCCTTAAACTTAAATGAAAAAGAAGTGCTCTCATATGCCGAGCTCCCATTAACATCTGCCTTCCACTTCAGGAAGAAAGGGGCTTCCTACGTGTAGTACACAAGTATAGACTCCAATCCGAGAGTTGCATTTACAAAAAAAAAAAAACAACCCTCATGGGACCTCATATTTAGTCCTCTCGGTCATCCACATGTCCAGCTGAGATCGATGTGGACTGCCACCAGGGATAAATACAGAGCATGTGTCATGTTTGTCTACATGCGTGCTTGTGTGTGTGTACATGCAAGTTCCCATTTCTGCTTCCAGCAGCGAACTCTTCCAGTTAACGGGGTCAATCAAGGCAGTATTGTAGTGATGTCACTCAACTGGGACTACCTGGCTTGTGAGCTTGTGCAAGTTTGTGGCTAACACCGTGTCCTAACTGGACGCGGGTGTCCAACCATCGCGTTGCATCGGATGCTCTCTGTCCATACTGAAACGGTCATGTAAACAAACTACATATCTAGGAGCTATGCATTCAAGATCAGAATGGAGATGTTCCTCATCAGTGACACAGCACTTTTCAACGCGAACAGGAAGTAAAAAGAAACAGGACATCCGACAAAAACTCAGCTAAAAACGGAGGGCCGCGTGGTGGTGATCAGCGTTGCATCGCTTGCGGGCAGTTAACACATTCCAATAGAAAATAAAGCAATCAAACTGATTCTTGCTGATACTCGCTCGCGTGTGAAAAAAGGGCCGTGCAGTTACAGAGTACCATGTTCACATGTTACATACAGAGTCACAAACAAGACATACAGTTGTGTCTTTCGGGTTGCGCTCAGGAGCATATGAATGTCTCTGGTGTAAGACTGTACTGCCTCGGCTCAATAAAACCACCATAAATAAGAGGAAGCAGGGTAGACCAGCCACTAGCTGATAGCTGTGGATGAGCTTGCATAACGGGTCAGTGAAAGGGAATGAGTGCTAGAGAAAGAGAGCCTAATAAAAGTAGAACTGAGTAGCTTAAAAGGAAGTTGAGCAAGACAACATGTCTATCTCGTTAACAGTGGGGCGGAGGGAGAGGGGTTGCAGCTGAAGTGACTGATTGGGACTGAACATTATTGTCAAAAGGCCATAAGTCACAGTACCATGACGGTCTTGGGCAAATGGGGCAGAGGAAATGAAGCCAGGACTACTGCCCCTCTATCCATTTGCATTTAAATGGCGTTCTCTCGTCCATAGTGACTAAAAATGTGAGCAGGTGGAGCTGTGGAATTTTGTTCAAGGTAACTTTGAAAGTAAACATGGCTGTTCATGAAACCAATGGCTGTTTAGAGTATCAAACCTGTACCCAAACACACACACACACACATATATATATATATATATATATATATATATATATATATATATATATATATATGCTTCTTGTTAGGGATCGCCACAGCGGATCATCCGTTTCCCTCTCTTCCTGTCTTCTGCATCTTCCTCTGTCACACCAACCACCTGCATGTCCTCCCTCATCACATCCATAAACCTCTTTTGCCTTCCTCTTTTCCTCTTGCCTGGCAGCTCCATTTTCAGCATCCTTCTCCAAATATACCCAGCATCTCTCCTCTGCACATATCCAAACCAATAATGAATACAATGTTAAGTAAGTAAGTAAGTGGGGCATCCAGGTAGCGTAGTGGTCTATTCCGTTGCCTACCAACACGGGGATTGCCGGTTCGACTCTCCGTGTTACCTCCGGCTTGGTTGGGCATCCCTACAAAGACAATTGGCCATGTCTGTAGGTGGGAAGCCAGATGTGGATGTGTCCTGGTCACTGCACTAGCGCCTCCTCTGGTCGGTTGGGGTGCCTGTTCAGGGGGGAAGGGGAACTGGGGGGAAAAGTGTGATCCTCCCACATGCTACGGCCCCCTGGCGAAATGCCACACTGTCAGGTGAAAAGAAGCAGCTGGCGACTCCACATGCATCGGAGGAGGCATGTGGTAGTCTGTAGCCCTCCCCACATCAGCAGAGGGGGTGGAGCAGCGACTGGAATGCTCCAGAAGAGTGGGGTAATTGGCCAGATACAATTGGGGGGCAAAAGGGGCGAAAATCCAAAATAAAAGCATTTCCGGGTGGCGTAGCAGTCTATTCCGTTGCCTACCAACACAGGGATCGCCGGTTCGAATCCCCGTGTTACCTCCGGCTTGGTTGGGCATCCCTACAGACACAATTGGCCGTGTCTGAGGATAGGAAACCGGGTGTGGGTATGTGTTCTGGTCGCTGCACTAGCGCCTTCTCTGGTCGGTCGGGGCGCCTGTTCGGAGGGAAGGGAGAACTGGGGGAATAGTGTGATCCTCCCACGCACTATGTCCCCCTGGCAAAACTCCTCACTGTCAGGTGAAAAGAAGCGGCTAGAGACTCCACTTGTACCGGAGGAGGCATGTGGTAGTCTGCAGTCCTCCCTGGATCGGCAGAGGGGGTGGCACAGCAACCGGGACAGCTTGGAAGAGTGGGGTAATAGGCCGAGTACAATTGACAATTGGGGAGAAAAAGGGGGGAAATCCAAAAAAGAAAAAAGTAAGTAAATAAGTAAATAAAGTAAGTAAGTAAGTAGGAGAGAGGGCTTGACATTTAAATTGACCAACTCAAGTCATTGTCCTGTCTCCACCATAATCTGAAGGTGAGAGTTTTTATTTTTTTATAGAGATGAGATTAAAGCTTCTTCCTGTGATCAACAGTGACAATAATCTGGAAAGGTCATCAGGTGGTCCCATGTCTTGTTGTGAATCTAGTACCCATATCAAAAGCTGGGTGCTTCCTGGTGAGTTTCCCATCTGTGATAGCCTGGGAAAGTCGCTAAATAGTCTCCGTGTCCTGTGGTGAGGCTAATAATCACGTCAAAAGACATGGCTTCTCTGAGTAGCCTCCTGTCTAGTTGATGTCACTTTGGCCCTTCAGTGTCAGGTGCAGAGAGAGGGCTTCTGTGCAAACCCAAAAGGCTGTTGGTAAAGTTTTCAAGGAGGTGGGGGGAGTGTCTTTGTGTTGTGGAAATTGCCTGAAAACACTCACTACTACTACTACTACTGCTATCGGCTGCTCCCATTAGGGGTTGCCACAGCGGATCATCCATTTCCATTTCTTCCTGTCCTCTGCATCTTCCTCTGTCACACCAACCACCTGCATGTCCTCCATCACCACATCCATAAACCTCCTCTTTGGCGGTCCTCTTTTCCTCTTCCCTGGCAGCTCCATATTCAGCATCCTTCTCCCAATATACCCAGCATCTCTCCTCCACACATGTCTAAGCCATCTCAATCTTGCCTCTCTTGCTTTGTCTCCAAACCATCCAACCTGAGCTGTCCCTCTAATATACTCGTTCCTAATCCTGTCCTTCTTCCGTCACTCCCAATGAAAATCTTAGCATCTTCAACTCTGCCACCTCCAGCTCCGCCTCCTGTCTTTTCGTCAATCCCACTGTCTCCAAACCATACAACATAGCTGGTCTCACAACCATCTTGTAAACCTTCCCTTTAACTCTTGCTGGTACCCTTCTGTCGCAAATCACTCCTGACACTCTTCTCCACCCACTCCACCCTGCATGCATTCTCTTCTTCACCTCTCTTCTGCACTCCCCGTTACTTTGGACAGCTGACTGCTAGTATTTAATCAAATGGATGAACTGCTGAGTAAGTACCTCAGGCAGCAGAAGACTTGAGCATGTGGAGGAAGAAGAAGAGGAGGTATCATGGAAGATCAAGCCCCTCCATGAAATGTACCATCGACAGATAGAAGATGTAGCTGGTAGCTGATAGAGAAATCCTACCAGTGGCTAGAAAAGGCTGGACTGGAGGACAGAACAGAGGCTCTGATCATAGAAGAAGCACTCAGGAGAAGAATAGGCACTCAGGACCAGATGGGTTCAGGCAGGGGTCTATCACACCAGACAAGACCCAAGATGCAAGCTGTGCAAAGACACCTCTGAGACAGTCCAGCACTTAGCAGGGTGTGAAATGCTGGCTGGGAAAGCATATACTGAACGGCATAACCAAGTGGCTGGGATAGTGTACAGTAGGGCTGTCACTTTAAGAAAAAAACATATTCGATATTCGTGGCAGAATTGTACCCATATTCGAATTTGGATTCGAATTTCCATGTAAAAAACGGTCTTTAAAATGGCAAGACTAAAAATAACCCGTAATTTATTAACCAGTAATTATTTTGATCATGCGTTTTACCATTTGTATCCACAAGAGGGGACAAGCAGACAGATAACATATTTCGGTCGAAATAATTAGTGAAGTTTAATGCAAATTATGAAGTCAAATGTTGCCATATTTTCAAAAACAATTACCACAGAGTATGCTTCTCAAAAAAGTAATAATAATGTCAATAATCCTCATGGCAATTGGGCTGCATTCAACGCTGCCATGGCAATGTAACGTAGGCTACTAACAGAATGTGGCCTATAAGTAGCCTAGGCAAGCCCACCAAACTAAATAACTAAAATAAATAATAATAGTAATAATAAAATAAAAAATAGTGGGTTATGTGGTCTTTGTAAATACGATTATATATAGCCTACACATAGGCTTAACTGGACTGGGAGGCTACAAATTATTCGCCAGGAAAATCAACTGGTTAACATGTTCAGTGTCAAGAGCAAAGCGCTTTTTGTTAACAATATTCCCAGCTGTGGAAAAGACTCGCTCAGAACGCACTGATGTCCCGGGAACACTCAGGTACTTTCTTGCAAGCTGCGCCAGGTGGGGATATTTTGCGCTACCCAGCGTCTTCCACCATAGAAGAGGATTGCTGTCTGCTGGCGTCGTTGGCTCTCTTCGGTAGGACCACATCTCTTGGTGCAGTACATTTTCTTGGTCGTCTCTCATCTCGCCCCTTCCCTTGTATGTTTCTCCAAACAGATCGCCCATTGCCGTCAGAGCCGTTTTTCGTGCGCGAGTGTCTGAGCTTAACGAATGCTCATCTGTCCCACTTTCAAATCTCACGGCCATTTCTTCTTTAATGTTTGCGTGCACTTGGTCCTTCTGTTCCTCTGATAAATGCATTAAACTATGAAAGCGGGGATCCAGGTATGCTGCTTTATTCAATAACATGAATGTTGCTTCGTTATTTTTGTCATAACACTTCCTCAAATCTGTGTCGATCTTTGCGGTCATTTCTCTCAAGCTGGGCATTGCATTAGGAATGGGTGAGCCAAGTTGACACAGTAGTACATGCTGTAAAGGCAATACAGCAGAAGCTGTGGGATATTTGTTAGTTGACAAAGCCTCAGTCGCAATCTTGAACGGTCTAAGTATTTCACGCATCTGTTCGACCATGGACCATTCAGTTGTGGTTAGTTCGAGATTTGACAATTTTTTCTCAAATATTACAGCTGCAACAGCTGCCTGTTCCGATGCCCTGCAGATCGTTTCATATGTACTATTCCATCGCGTGACGCAATCGTTAATTAATTTATCAGTTTTCAAGCCCAGCAAACACTGTTTATCCTCCAATAGGTAGCTGTCGGTAGGTGACCTGCCGAAATGTGCGGCTGCTTTCTTTAGCCTGCTAAGTGTCGTGTCTATGGCTCTGACGTCTAGCCCTTTACGTACAGCTAGATTGATTGTATGTGCCAGGCAAGGTATGTTAATGGTATCGAGGTACCTCTCCACAGCATTCACATAGTTATGTGCATTGTCTGTTGTGACTGCGATCACCGATTCACGGGGAATGTGAAAATCCCTCAGTGTGCCAGAAATGCACTCCGCGACGTTTTCTGCAGTGTGGCTACTTCTCAAGTCTTTCGTTTGTAGGACAAAATCATTCAGTTCCCATGCCTCCGACATTACGTGTGCTGTAACTGTAACATAAGCGTCTGTGGCTATAGACGTCCACCCATCTGTAGTGAGTGCAATTTCCTTATCGCTTAGTATCTGGCGTACATTTTCACGAGTAGTATCATAGAGTTTCACAATGTTTTTAGTTATTGTGGTTCTGCTCGGGATAGTGTAACGTGGCTCAATGTCACGGAGAAAATCTTTAAAGCCTCCACCTTCCACTATGCTTATTGGCCGCATGTCTTTACATATGAATTTGGTAAGTTGTGAAGTGATCGCCTCTTTTTGTGTAGAGGACAGAGCAGCCGAAGGTGAGAAAAACGTCAGCCTCGGTTGTTTAGCAGCAGACGCACCAGCAGGGTCCTGCAGTTCTTTGTATTCGGCCGGATGGTGGAACTGCATGTGAGACCGTAGGTTGGTCGTGGAACTATGGTATGCTAGTTCACGCTCACATAGTTTGCACATTACCTTGTCCTTGTTTTCAGTCTTTCCATTTACAGTCCAAAGACCAAAGTGTTTCCAAATAGCACTCCTAAGATTCTCTGGAGTGACAATCTTTCTGGTATGCTGATCATCGGGCTCGTTGTCGGCAGCACCAAATTCCTCCATTTTCTCGTTTCTGGCTACAGCCTAGGCCTACGTTTCCACTCCATGGACTTATGGGTAATTAGAGCTGGAATTCTTGCCGTAGCCTACTTTCGGCATTTTTGACATTGATTAATTAATAATTCTAAAGTACAACCAATGTATTATATTAATTAATTAATTAATTAATTAATTAATTCAAATTTTCCCATTTACGTTCGAATCTCGTGTTTTTATGCAAATTCGAAATTAAATTCGGTATTCGAATATAATGTGACAGCAGTAGTGTACAGGGACATATGTATTGAATACAGACTGGAAGTCCCCAAGTCTAAATGGGAGACACTGTCAAAGGTGGCTGAGAATGGCAGAGCTAAGATCCTGTGGGACTTCAAGTACCAGACTGACAAGCAGGTGCTGGCTAACCAACAAGACATTGTGGTGGTCAACAAGAAACAGAAGACAGAGTGTGTAGTGATCGACGTAGCAATCCCAAGTGACGGCAACATCAGGAAGAAAAAGCACGAGAAGGTAGAGGAATACCAAGGGCTGAGGAAAGAACTTGAAGGGATGTGGAAGGTGAAATCCACAGTAGTCCCAGTGGTAATAGGAGCACTAGGGGCTGTGACCCCCAAACTGGGAGAGTGGCTCCAACAGATTCCAGGAACAACAACTGAGGTCTCTGCCCAGAAGAGTGCGGTCCTAGGAACAGCTAAGATACTGCACAGAACCCTCAAACTCCCAGGCCTCTGGTAGAGCACCTGAGCTTGAGGAAGACACACACCACCCAAAAAAGGGCGAGAGAGATTTTTTATTTATTTTTCACACACACACACACACACACACACACACACACACACACACACACACACACACACACACACACACACACACACACACACACACACACACTGTATTGGCATACTTAACATTGTAAATGAATTTCTTCACAGCTCACTCTGACTCTTGGCCATTTCACGCTCCAAAGTCAGCAGTAGCGTTTTGAACTTGTGAGTTGCGAGCAAGCTATCCATGATTTTATTCAGGAAATAAACGAACTGAAATCAATGAGTTGACTTCTTTGAGGCATCTCTCTGCTCACTCATGTTACTACTACACCCTTCAACACTTCTTCTGCTAATGCCCAAAAGCAAAATACGTCCCAGTGCCTGTTTTAGAATTGTAAAGTGACAGGTAAATGTATTTAATGCCCATCATATATTTCACTGGTTGCCATGCTCTGTATGCAAGTTCCAGCTGTCTCATTAACAAGGGTGTCACCTTGTACCGTGTCACTCTGCAAGTCTCTACATCAAAACTGCCAGCAATAAATGTCCCATTCTTTTCCATGATGAACAAATAAAGTGACTTTTTCCTCCTTATCTCATTATCCTCAATGAATACTAAATGGACTGGCCAGCTCTCTTCTGCTCTGTTGGCTTCAATAATGTGGTGCCAACAAACTCAGAACTGAAGGAAGAAGAGTATGGCTTCAGCTCACGCTAAGGAGTTGTCTAGGACTCTTTCCTCCTGCTCCAAGTCCCATCATTCAAAAAGCTCATTTTCCTTGGCTCCCAAGAGCTGAATGAGCAGAGCTAACATCCTGAATCACCGTTTGGGATCTGCGATACACAGGGATGTTTCCACAGCGACACATTCCTGTTAGATCATCTCATTTATCCTGGAGGGCAGGAAAGCGGGTCTTAAAGAGGTCTGGGGACGAAACCGCTAGCGTATGAAAGGGCATTGCTGCTGTTCACATCACTGCCCAAAACTTCCTGTTGTTGACTTCACAGTGCAGAATTTGCTAATTAAAGCCAAATGCATGCAGCTGAATATACACAGACACGTGCCACACTGACATCCACAGTGCAAAAGTAACCTTCATGGTCCCCACACCCACTGTAATATAACACATTGAGGGCCAGCTGAGGACAACGTGTTGAGTAAGAAGCTGCCTTTCTTTCAGGTCTGCGTTGCCTGGGGCATCTTTATGACGTATGCAACTGGCAGGACAGAGTGGCTGTAGATGATTAGGGGTACTCAGTCGGGGTGCCTAAAAGTTATGTTTGTGACAGGTGGTGTTTAAGTGCCGCCACGGCAGCCACAACTTCAAAACACATATCTCTCAGAGAGGTAGGGAGATGACTTTGTGCTTGGAGGACAGAGGACCAGGAGATGCTGGAAATAGGATAAATGAGCTCTCCTTCCCCCAAAGGCCAAGGTTCATAAAATTTGTAAGGATCCAAGAAGACTGCTCCTTCATTTCATTTTAAGAGAACTAACAGTGAGGGTGAAGGAGATACAGCAAAAAGTGCATGTATACGTGCGTGTGTGCGTGTGTGTGTGTGCGCGCGTGCGCACGTGCTTTGCATCTCACCTGGTTAAACCTGCGTGTGAAAGCCACAGCATTGGGGGCAGAACTGTGCTTCTCCTTCTTGTTCCAACCACAGCTTGACAGCTCCTGAAGACAAACACAAACGGCCAGAGATTTACATCACACACACAGACCCTCTGCTGTTCTGAGCACACCAGCATTCTCTGAATGTGTTTAACGGTCTACTTAAGTGTTCACTCTGGGGAAGGTGGAAGGGAAGGCAGAGAGCAGAGGCATGATGAGAAGATGAAAAAGAGAAAGGTCGAAAGACAGAAAGAAAGAAAGAAAGACACAAAGAAAAAGAAAGAAACAAAGAAACAGAGACAGAGAGACAGAGACAGAGAAAGACAGGCAGACAAAGAAAGAAGAGATGACAGAAAAAGAAAGTAGAACACTACAAAGCTAGAAAGAAAGAAAGAGAGACAGACAGACAGACAGAGAAAGACAGACAAAGAAAGAAGAGATGACAGAAAAAGAAAGCTAGATAGCTAGTAGAAAGCTAGAAAGAAAGAAAGCGACAAGACAGATAGAGACAGGCAGAAAGAGACAGAAAAAGAAAGACAGAGACAAAAAGAAAGAAAGAAAGAAAGAAAGAAAGAAAGAAAGAAAGAAAGACAGAGAGAAA
Source organism: Lampris incognitus (assembly GCF_029633865.1). Classification (NCBI taxonomy): domain Eukaryota; kingdom Metazoa; phylum Chordata; class Actinopteri; order Lampriformes; family Lampridae; genus Lampris; species Lampris incognitus. The sequence goes on along the minus strand of NC_079213.1, from coordinate 99,461,582 downwards.
GACACAGACAAAGAAGAGATGACAGAAAAATAAAGCTAGAAAGCTAGTAGAAAGAAAGAAAGAGACAGACAGAAAGAAAGAAGAGACAGAAAAAGAAAGCTAGAAAGAAAGAAAGAAAGAAAGAAAGAAAGAAAGAAAGAAAGAAAGAAAGAAAGAAAGAAAGAAAGAAAGAAAGAAAGAAGAGACAGAAAAAGAAAGCTAAAAAGCTAATAGAAAGCTAGAAAGAAAGACAGACAGAAAAAGAAGAAATAACAGAAAAAGAAAGCTAGTAGAAAGCTAGAACGAAAGAGAGAAAGAAGAGACAGACAGACAGAAAGAAAATGACAGAAAAAGAAAGCTAGAAAGAAAGAAAAAAGAAAGAGACAGCTAGAAACAGACAGACAGAAGAAAAACAAGACAACAGAAAAAGAAAACTAGAAAGCTAGTAAAAAGATAGCTAGAAAGAAAGAAAGACAGAAAAAGAAAGACAGACAGACAGACAAGAGATGACACAAAAGAAAGCTAGAAAGCTAGTATAAAGCTAGAAAGAAAGAAAGAAAAAGAAAGACAGACAGACAGACAGACAGACAGACAGACAGACAGACAGAAAGAAGAGATGACAGAAAAAGAAAGCTAGAAAGCTAGTAGAAAGAAAGAAAGAGATAGACAGAAAGAAAGAAGAGACAGAAAAAGAAAGCTAGAAAGAAAGTTAGAAAGAAAGAAAGAAAGAAAGAATAGACAGAAAAAGAAAGCTAAAAAGCTAATAGAAAGCTAGAAAGAAAGACAGACAGAAAAAGAAGAAATAACAGAAAAAGAAAGCTATTAGAAAGCTAGAACGAAAGAGAGAAAGAAGAGACAGACAGACAGAAAGAAAAAATGACAGAAAAAGAAAGCTAGAACGAAAGGAAAAAGAAAGACAGCTAGAAACAGACAGACAGAAGAAAAACAAGACAACAGAAAAAGAAAACTAGAAAGCTAGTAGAAAGATAGAAAGAAAGCTAGAAAGAAAGAAAGACAGAAAAAGAAAGACAGACAGACAGACAGACAGACAAGAGATGACACAAAAGAAAGCTAGTATAAAGCTAGAAAGAAAGACAGACAGACAGACAGACAGAAGAGATGACAGAAAAAGAAAGAAAGAAAGAAAGAAAGAAAGAAAGAAAGAAAGAAAGAAAGAAAGAAAAAGAAAGGTAAGAAGATCAAGTCAAATCAGATCCAAAATAACTAAGGCAGGCTACACAGATTTAATCTCATTTGAACACTGCACACTCATTATTATCAGAAATAGCCTAATTCAAATACATACGGATTAACAAGAAATGATGCTGCCCATCTTGAAAATGCTATCAATAATGCAAAACATTCAATATGAAAATAAAATCGTTTTGGAAACAAGCTAACTTGTGATAGTATATATTACTATGAGCAGCAGCAGTTGTAGCAAATGAAGCAGTAGTAGTTACAGAAAGAGAACCCATATCGGAAACGCAATGCTTCACATCCAACAAATTACCAAAGCATATTAACACACTGTCTATCAGAAAATCAGGTTGTACCCAGCTTGGCTTCAGTCTTCCTCAATGATTCAAGAGATGAAGACCACACAGACATTGTCAGGAGAACCCAGACCCTCTTTTGGCCCTAGCTGTCCGCTTGGAGGCCAGGGACGCTGACATAACAGTAGGAAAAATGTTGTGCAAGCTTCCCTCCTAAGTCCTGCCAGGCCAGCCGGCTTGGGCTGCAATGAGAACAACTCCATTGGGCCTCAGCTCCCCCACACAATAACCCCTCTGAGACAAGCTGAAAGCAGTGACCTCCAACAACCGCTCATAATGCAGACCACATCTAGACAGCCTCATGCAGGATGCGAGATGTCATGCTTAGTCAAATGACGGTGTGTATGTGTGTATGCACACTCGCTGAGGCCAGGCAATGGGGATAAAGAAGCAGCGTATCAAATACAGATGTTTAAAGCAGAAATTAAGAGCGTGGGTGAGGGGATGCCTCTGGGTCTGAGTTGGCCCAGGCAGGATGAGGATGAGGGAAGGCGAGTAGGGGAAAGAAAAGTACGATAGTTTTATACTGCCAGAAGTCTACACTGTTAGAAGACTCAAAAGCAGCTATCAGGAGTTTTTTTTTGGTAGCTTGTCCCTCTCTGATTTGAGTTTTGCTTTTAACTGAGACATGGGACTGAGGAGGGAGAAACCTTACCAGCAATAAGAAAGCCCTGGCCTTTGTCACCGCTGTGAACTCTATTTATTTAACATCAGTCTTCTTTAAATAAGCACTCGCCCCTTTTGCCTGCCTTCTTGTCAATCATTCTTTCTTCCATCCTTTCATCCCACACTACTGATGATCACTTCCAGACAAAGATGTTCCAAATGGAGTGGAAGCTATGTGTGTGTCGGTATACATTGCTGTGTGTCCCTCCCCAAAGTCAGACCACTATTACCTGACCACCTAGTGAGATCCTAGACACAAGCTGTCATCTGTCTCTCTCTCCATCAACGTGGTTTACACTAAACCACAACAGATCAACAATCCACACTGGCCTGTCAACACTAGACCACCTAGGCCCGTTTTCTGAGGAGAGTCGAATCTATTCCTTAGCTATACTATCCATCCATGCATCCATGCATTCCTTGAAAAAAGGATATAATAAGGTATTGGGGCTAATGAATGAAAGCTCCATTGTTCCTTGACAAAATTCTTATTAGAACCAAGACCAGTTGCCTTCGTTGTGTTAAAACAGCAGGGAGCCACGTGCAGCCTATCCAAAAGCAGTTAGGACTTTATTCCTTTATTTTCATTGACTTTATAGCCTTATTTCACACTGGAGGTATTTAAAACTCCAGGCACCATTTGAAAATCTGACAGCAGTCGTGTCTTCAGAGAAAGGCATCGACAAGGCTACTCGGAAAGGATTTTAACGGCTGCAGTAAAGACTGCAGTAAAAAGCATACTCTGCCAAACCACAGAAAACCTGTCATTTCCACATGCTGGCCTGCCTGAGCAGTGTTTTCATTAAGGCCAAGTCCCATGGGGCTCATAGAAGATGGCCGTTGTCTACACTGTAGGAGTGGTATGGGGAACACTGGCGCTAAGATATAAATCCAATCTTAACTTTAGCTGAACCTTTAACTGAGCTACAATTCACAGTTCATCACAAAAAGCAAACAAGAGGGAAAATGGGGCCTTGCAGTTAGATAACATTATGCTTCTTCATTCTGAGTTAGCCTCATTGTCAAAACTACAGATCTACTGCTTTGATTATCCATTTACTCCCCCCTTGGATCAAACTCAAGAATAGTCAATATGCCACACACAGTATACTGTGAAGCACGGGAAATAAGGTTAAAGGCTGAACATGCTCGCCAGATTCAGCCAGGCCACAAATTATGGTGATCTAATGAAAGATACCACAGCCATTGCTCTTGTTTTTTCTACATTATGAATGGAAAGCTGGAGTGCGGCGATTCGTGGGAACATTAGAGACAGAACATGGACCAACAAAGAGTGGGTTGATGAAGTGAGGCAGAGGGTGGGAAAGGGAGGTGGAAGGGGGTGAGTGCGATTGAGATAAAAAATATAAAGTTGCCTCAAAGAGAGAGAGGGAGTAGTGCATGTGTGTGTGTTATGGAGTGAATATTACAAAGGTTGGCATGGTAGGTAATGGAAAATCTGTACAGCTGTGTACACATCTGCTTAGTACTTCACAATACTGTGAGGCAGGTGCAACCTAGCCTAATTGCCAGGGTACTTACAGCAACATTTGCCTGCAGATCTACCCAATTGCTTAGCCTGCCAAAACAATAAAATGAAAAAAAGAAAAAAAAACTGACCCAAAGCTATCTGGCCGTGTGTGCATTCCTCCGTTAGCGCCAAGGGAAAAAAAATCGTCCTGCATTCCTGTAAAATGTATCTGTCCAGTAGATGCTCTGACAGGGGCCTATAAGACGGAGCAGCAGCTTCCATTAGCTTCTTTCCGAAGCAATAAATTGAATTACTTTTCCAGGATTTCCCTTTAGAACACATACTGCAGCCTTGTGGATAATAATCTTGGTGCATATTAGAAAAAATGAAGTAAAGTCAATGGCTATATTTGGGTAAAAGATTTTTATATCATCAGTGCTGGATTTCATTAAGATTACAGGTGAGTCAGGTCTGAGTGTGCAAGATGTTTACTTTACCAACTATGGCTCATCTCATCTTCAGGATCCAACTGAGAAGTTTATTCTGCTTCAAGGCTTTTCTGGGGTTGGCACTCGTACATCTGAGGAGCTGGCATATTCCTCAGTGGTACATAAAAAGTGATCTGTTGCAGATTTTCTCAAAGCCAAAACAAGATGCGCAAGCCAAAGCCACTAATTTACTTCCCTGGCTGTTGTCATGACTTTGGGCTAACAAATAAAGACAATTCTCCCCCTTTGCCTCTATGTCAACTCAATCTCCCTCTTCCTTGCTAACTATGTTAAAAACAACCAGCTGTGAACCATCAGCAGCTCTCTTATTCATCTAAGAAACTCTCCACTTGCCGTTCAAACCTTTTACATATCCTTCATTCACCCTCCACTCTACTCAGTCTATGATCCATCTTGTCTTTTGATGGCTTTCCAGCTGGCAGACCAGCAGCCAAGAACCATGCAGGAGATTCTGAAGGAAGAGGTCATGGATTATACGTCAGTCGGCACGCTAGAGAACTCCGAGACCAAAACAATTAACTTCTGGAGTTTCAATCAATCTCACAAGCACACTGGATCTGGAGGATATGATAAAGCATGGAATGACAGCGCCGAAAGGACATGCCTCTCTGCTTAACAGATCACTATTGCTCTCCCGCCTCACTGCATCAGCTCTCATTCATAGAAATGCTGCCCTCTCCCCTCTGCTGTTACCCAATCTTTTCCCTTCTCAGTTCACAGTAGGAAGGAGGGAAAAGAGCAAGAGTGAACTACTCTACCTTGCATAGGAGTTTGGCGAGACTTCTTCTATTTCCCCTTACTCTTGTGCCCCTTTCTTACACAATGGGTTGCGCTATAACCAGTCATGATCCACCACTGTGATAGAAGGGGTTGTAAATATGCAGTCATAGCCTATTCCTACCCAACAAATCGTTTCCATATTTACAGATATTATACTATGTTGCATTGCATTCATATATGTGTGGATTATAATGCTCAATATCAACATGATAATAGACTTTACTAGGGCTATGCTTATGTAATGACCACGGATGTGTAGATTCGCTAGCCCTTGGCTAACGGGCTGGACCCTTTAAGATGACTGGTTAGCGCAGTCGCCCGTGGTCCGGGCTATCCAGGTTCGATTCCCGGCTGCAGATTTCCGTCCCGGGTAGCCGGACCACAGGTGACTGTGCTAAGCAGTGAACTAAAAGGTCCGACCCGTTAGCCAAGGGCTAGCGAGTCTAGTCATCCGTGGTCGTTACACTACCCCCCTCCTACAGGAAGCGTGTCCCCATGTTTCAGCATACCAGCTCCCTCACGCTTCTGGGCACAACTAAACTACAACTGGATCCAAGCCCAGTCATATAGCCCATTACTGAGCTCAGAATGGGGGGGGGGGGTAGTGTAATGACCACTGATGACTAGACTCGCTAGCCCTCGGATAATGGGTTGGACCCTTTAGTTGACTGGTTAGCGCAGTCGCCCGTGATTCGGGCTACCCAGGTTCGATCCCCTGCCGCACCCGGGAATCGAATCCGGATAGCCCAGACCACGGGTGACTGCACTAACCAGTCAACTAAAGGGTCTGACCCGTTAGCCAAGGGCTAGCGAGTCTACACATCTGTGGTCATTACACTTAACAAAAATGCTAAAAGTTACCAAAATATTAAAAATAGCAATTCATTCATACTGGAACCTCACATGCATATGTCAGCAATACTGGCAGTGCTTTTTAAGTGTTAGAAGCCAATTTTTCATAGACAGCAAGTTAACTGTCAACCAAACAGGCTACACTTTTTTTTATAATGCTTTAGCAAACACGGTTATTTATATACCCTTTCTGAATAGTAAATATAAATATCACTGTGTGATATTTGCTCTTTTACAGTTTATCCACACTGTAATTGACAGGAATATAAATCGGGGTTTCTCAAAAGGTCAACAAAGCCAATTCCTTATGTTGATTCTGTCAAGACAGACTTCATTTGGAATTAACCATCAACTATCTGTAAAACTCTAAAATTCTGGAATGAGTTGGACGACATGGTGGAGAGGGTACCCAAGGAGGAGAGAGTGGTGATTGGAGCGGACTTCAATGGACATGTTGGTGAAGGGAACAGAGGTGATGAGGAGGTGATGGGAAGGTATGGAGTCAAGAAGAGAAATGTGGAAGGACAGATGGTGGTGGATTTTGCGAAAAGGATGGAAATGGCTGTGGTGAATACATATTTCAAGAAGAGGGAGGAACACAGGGTGACGTACAAGAGTGGAGGAAAGTGCACACAGGTGGACTATATCTTATGTAGAAGGCGCCATCTAAAAGGGATTGGAGACTGCAAGGTGGTGACAGGGGAGAACGTAGCTAGGCAGCATCGGATGGTGGTCTGTAGGATGACTTTAGAGACCAAGAAGAGGAAGCGAGTGAAGACACAGCCGAAGATCAAATGGTGGAAGTTGAAGAAGGAAGACTGTTGTGTGGAGTTCAGGCAGGAGTTAAGACAGGCACTGGGTGGTAGTGAAGAGTTGCCAGATGGCTGGAAAACCACTGCAGAAATAGTGAGGGAGACAGCTAGGAAGGTACTTGGTATGTCATCAGGACAGAGGAAGGAAGACAAGGAGACTTGGTGGTGGAATGAGGAAGTACAGCAAATTATACAGAGGAAAAGGTTGGCAAAGAAGAAGTGGGATAGTAAGAGAGATGAAGAAAGTAGACAGGAGTACAAGGAGATGCAGCGTAAAGCAAAGAGAGAGGTGGCAAAGGCAAAGGAAAAGGCGTATGGTGAGTTGTATGACAGATTAGACACTAAGGAAGGAGAAAAGGACTTGTACCGATTGGCTAGACAGAGGGACCAAGCTGCAAAGGATGTGCAGCAAGTTAGGGCGATCAAGGATAGAGATGGAAATGTGCTGACAAGCGAGGAGAGTGTGCTAAGAAGGTGGAAGGAATACTTTGAGGGGCTGATGAATGAAGAAAATGAGAGAGAGAGAAGGTTGGATGATGTAGGGATAGTGAATCAGGAAGTTCAGCGGATTAGCAAGGAGGAAGTGAGGGCAGCTATGAAGAGGATGAAGAGTGGAAAGGCAGTTGGTCCTGATGACATACCTGTGGAGGCATGGAGATGTTTAGGAGAGATGGCAGTGGAGTTTTTAACTAGATTGTTTAACACAATCCTGGAAAGTGAGAGGATGCCTGAGGAGTGGAGAAGAAGCATACTGGTACCGATTTTCAAGAACAAGGGCGATGTGCAGAACTGTAACAACTACAGAGGTATAAAGTTGATCAGCCACAGCATGAAGATTTGGGAAAGAGTAATAGAAGCTAGGTTAAGAGGAGAGGTGACGATCAGCGAGCAGCAGTATGGTTTCATGCCACGAAAGAGCACCACAGATGCGATGTTTGCTTTGAGAATGTTGACTGAGAAGTATAGAGAAGGCCAGAAAGAGTTGCATTGTGTCTTTGTAGATTTAGAGAAAGCTTATGACAGAGTGCCGAGAGAGGAGGTGTGGTATTGTATGAGGAAGTCAGGAGTTGCAGAGAAGTATGTAGGAGTGGTGCAGGATACGTATGAGGGAAGTGTGACAATGGTGAGGTGTGCGGTTGGAATGGCAGATGGGTTCAAGGTGGAGGTGGGATTACATCAAGGATCGGCTCTTAGCCCTTTCTTGTTTGCATTGGTGATGGACAGGTTGACGGACAAGATCAGGCAGGAGTCTCCATGGACGATGATGTTCGCGGATGACATTGTGATCTGTAGCGAGAGTAGGGTGCAGGTTGAGGAGAGCCTGGAGAGGTGGAGGTATGCACTGGAGAGAAGAGGAATGAAAGTCAGTAGGAGCAAGACGGAATACCTATGCGTGAATGAGAGAGAGGACAGTGGAATGGTCAGGATGCAAGGAGTGGAGGTGACAAAGGCATTTGAGTTTAAATACTTGGGGTCAACTGTCCAAAGTAACGGGGAGTGCAGTAGAGAGGTGAAAAAGAGAGTGCAGGCAGGTTGGAGTGGGTGGAGAAGAGTGTCAGGAGTGATTTGCGACAGAAGGGTATCAGCAAGAGTTAAAGGGAAAGTTTACAAGATGGTTGTGAGACCAGCTATGTTATATGGTTTGGAGACAGTGGCACTGACGAAAAGACAGGAGGCGGAGCTGGAGGTGGCAGAGTTGAAGATGCTAAGATTTTCACTGGGAGTAACGAAGAAGGACAGGATTAGGAACGATTATATTAGAGGGACAGCTCAGGTTGGACGGTTTGGAGACAAAGCAAGAGAGGCAAGATTGAGATGGCTTGGACATGTGTGGAGGAGAGATGCTGAGTATATTAGGAGAAGGATGCTGAATATGGAGCTGCCAGGGAAGAGGAGAAGAGGAAGGCCAAAGAGGAGGTTTATGGATGTAGTGAGGGAAGACATGCAGGTGGCTGGTGTGACAGAGGAAGACGCAGAAGACAGGAAGAAATGGAAAGGGATGATCCGCTGTGGCGACCCCTAACGGGAGCAGCCGAAAGTAGTAGTAGTATCTGTAAAACTCGGTACATGGCTGAGAATTCTCAGTTAACACAACCGCTGCTCACTCACACACAATATTTGGGATAATCAAAACATGCTGGATCAAGTACAACATGTATGAGGCGATCCATAAAAAGCCGCATGCTTGAGAATGTCGTATCTGTTGTCATGCTAACACATCTTTAAAAAACAGATGTACTGTGTTCAACATGTTCAACAATGCTCCCTCTTGAGTGATGCTGGTTAAGCAATTGCAGAGGGGAGTTTAATCCTGATTTCAACCCTGACATTGAAAATTTGTGAGTCCCGACTTATCCAAGATGGATCCTTTCATACTGACAGTTGAACCGTGTGGTGCGCGGGTAACTTAATCCATTCCAAAAAGAGCTATTACAGATACAGGCCTCGTCAGATTGTTTACATATTTTTGGTTAACATCTTATGTCATTGTCCAGAGAGGCCGACCAGGTCTTCCAGACTCACATCCAGCCATCTGGTTCATGTTAGTGCGAGAACACTTAGTCTTAATTTTAACGTGACCCTGCGTTCTAATATAATCACAGCTAAGGCATACACCCGAGCAAACAACAGACTGACTGCTTATGCTTCACACACAAACATGTAAATCTGTGGTGCACACAGGCAAACGTAAAGGAATCGGGGCACTTGCGAGTGCATGCACTTCAGGACACAGCACATGTGAGCGTGCATGAGACCGTGCATGAGAGGGATGTCACCGCTACACACACACTGTATAAAAAGACAATTAAAATGTACTTAGGGAGACATGAAAAATAAATGGCTCGGCCAAGTCATGAAATAAGTGCAGTTGTTATGGTAGCTTTAAAGCCTTGGGAAAACAACACAATACCAATAACTTTAGGAGCTGAAACATAAAAGAGCATTGATACAATGACTTGCCGTCATGCACATGAGAACATTTCCATTAAAGACTAATAAGATTGAAGGGTAACGCTTAGTTAGCCAACTCTGCTATGAGACATTCATAAAGCCTGCAGTTAAAACATTTTTACCACTGTGAATACAGACCGGGAGCTCTTGGAGGAGATCTGCTGGAAAATGTGATGCTTACTTTCTTCTTTATTATGCAAGATGTCCAGAGATGTCAAACCTGATGACTTTAAGAGCATCTGGTGATAGATAGCCAAGCTAGGTAATACATGGAGCCTGAATGGGGATTTCTGACTTTTTTTTGGGGGGGGGGGGGGGCATGCAATCTATATCATAGTAACAGAGTTCCAAACAACAAAACATTCAATAATAGAAGACAAAAATCTCTGCCTCCTGCTTCTTCTCCCATTTGCAAAAAAAAAAATACAGCCAATACCATAAATCCATTCCATCAATTATCCAAACCGCTTATCCTGTTTTCAGGGTCACGGGGATGCTGGAGCCTATCCCAGCAGACAATGGGCGGTAGGCGGGGAGACACCCTGGACAGGCCACCAGTCAATCACAGGGCCCACACACACATACACACACACACAAACACACATTCACACCTAGGGACAATTTAGTATGGCCGATTCACCTGACCTATATGTCTTTGGACTGTGGGAGGAAACCAGAGCTCCCAGAGGAAACCCACGCAGACATGGGGAGAACATGCAAACCCCACACAGAGGACCACCCGGGACAACCCCCAAGGCTGGACTGCCTTGGGACTCGAACCCAGGACCTTCTTGCTGTGAGGCGACCACGCCAACCACTGCGCCACCGTGCCGCCAATACCATAAATAAGTTTCCATAACACCATGTCTCCATAAAAACATGAGCGCCAAAACACAACTTAACCACCAAATATGGATTTAACCTGTTTAGTCCCCCCACATGTGGAGACGTGTATTTTAGCAGTGTGACAGGGGTTCTTTTAAAGGGTAGGAAAAAACATTTCTACATCATTAGAAAAGGCAACAATTGTGACCGCCATGTATTTCTTTTTCCTTTATTTTAATTCAATAAGATACAGCAGTTGACATACAGACACAAACACACACACACACACACACACACACACACACCTGTTTTTCACATCCTACGTCGAGGAGGTAGTGAGACTGACAGCAATGGAAACTCCCATTGAGGTCAGCTCAGTCATTGCTGTGTAACTTTTTTGTTTTGTTTTGTTTTTTTTTAGAGAGTACTTGGAGACAAAAGCGCGGCGAGAGCAGGAAGAGCCTCTCTCTTCCTGCCAGGCTGTCACTGGGTCATTCTGCACACTGCACACTCTGCTCTCTCCCTCCAGACCACAGTCTTCATCTCTTCATCAGCCGCCCCCTCATAAAGACCAATATGTACACCAAACTCTGCCCTCCCCCTTTCCCCATCTTTACTCTGCACTCACGTCAACCTGCCCCGATAGACCTTTCCTCGCAACTTTAATTCTCCCAAACAACTCAGACCACATCCCCTCGCCCCCTCACTTTCCTCTCTTCATCCTGAGCCGTCCTTGCCATTACATCTTCTTCCCAACACACAGAACTGGATCTCACTTTAGGGACACATCTTCACAGGGCGTATAAAACCGCAGTCAGTCGGTCAGTCTGTCAGTCAGTTATTCAAAACAGAACACGGGGCCATGTTTGCGTTTATGAATCCCTCGGTAGCCTTTGCGGGACCAGGCCCAGCAGACTTAAAGCTTGGAGACTGGAGTCAAGACAGCTTTTGGGTTCTTTCTCAGTTTCTTGGTTTGAAACAGGAAGGACAAAAGCTATTTGTAGAATTTAACTTCAGTGTTCTTTTCCATTACTGTGGTACAACAAACAAAACACTTAACAGAGTCATAAAATTAAGCTAAATAACTATAACAGCACCCTTGACTGAGTAAGCAGAATCAGTGTTTAAACAGAACCAGTACTTGGTACTGGGTACCGTGTGAATGCCAGCAGATGCCAGCAGGATGTGCATGCTGGTAGTTTGGACTGATACAAGCCACTGTTGCTGCCCTGGTAGCAGCAGGAGCCAGACCAGTACAACACCACACTGCTCTGTGGTTTCTGTGCTGCTTTTATAAGACCATGGCGGCCAACCTTAAACACAGGTTATCCATGACTGCTGTCAGAAACTAGAAAACGGGCTGAAAGACACAGGACATGAGTTTGCACAAGGTCTCGCTTAAGCCATTGATGAGGTGTGCAAGAGTGTGCAAGAAGGAGAAAGGCAGTCTGAGTGGGTGAATAAATGAATGAACGAGTGAACACCGATCAGCCAAAACATTAAAACCACCTGCCAAATGTTGTGTAGGTACCCCTCGTGCAAAACAGCTCTGACCCGTCGAGGCATGGACTCCACAAGACCTCTGAAGGTGTCCTCTGGTATCTGGAACCAAGAAGTTAGCCGCAGATCTTTTAAGTTCTGTAAGTTGTGACACGGGGCCTCCATAGTTCGGACTTGTTTTTCCAGCACATCCCACAGACGTTCGATTGGATTGAGATCTGCGAAACTTGAAGGCCAAGGCAACACCTTGAACTCTTTGTCATGTTCCTCAAACTATTCCTGAACAATTTTTGCAGTGTGGCAGGGTGCATTATCCTGCTGAAAGAGGCCACTGCCATCAGGGCATGAAGGGGTGTACTTAGCCTGCAACGAAGTTTAGATATGTGGTATGTGTCAAAATAACATCCAAATGAATGCCAGGACCCAAGGTTACCCAGCAGAATGTTGCCCAGAACATCACAATGCCTCTGCCGGCTTGCCTTCTTCCCATGGTGCACCCTGGTGCCATCTCTTCCTTGGGTAAATGACGCACATGCACCTGGCCATCCAAATGATGTAAAAGAAAATGTGATTCATCAGACCAGGCCACTTTCTTCCATTGCTCCATGGTCCAGTTCTGATGCTAAGGTGCCCATTGTAGGCTCTTTCAGCAGTGGACAGGAGCCATCATGGGCACTCTGACCAGTCTGCAGCTACACAGCCCCATACGCAGCAAGCTGTGAAGCACTGTGTGTCCTGACACCTGTCCATCATAGCCAGTATTAACCTTTACAGCAATTTGAGCTACAGTAGCTCTTTTGTGGGATCAGACCACACAGGCTAGCCTTCGCTCCCAAAACACATCAATGAGCCTTAGGCTCTCGTGACCCTGTCGCCAGTTCACTGGTTGTCCTTCCTTGGACCACTTTTGGTAGGTACTGACCACTGCATACCGGGAACACCCAACAAGACCTGCCGTTTTGGATATGCTCTGACCCAATCATCTAGCCATCACAATTTGGCCCTTGTCAAAGTTGCTCAGACAGTTACACTTGCCCATTTTTCCTGCTTCCAACACATCAACTTTGTGAACTGACTGTTCACTTGCTGCCTAATATAGCCCACCTTTTGACAGGTGCCATTGTAATGAGATAATCAATGTTATTCACTTATCTGCCAGTAGTTTTAATGTTTGGCTGATCGGTGTATGTCTGCAGATGAACCAAGTCATCCAAACATCAGAACATGTTAAGCTAAAACTACCAAGTCTTGAGTTTTCAGCAGATGAGAAAGCTTGAAATACACAACACAGACTTAAATGTGCAACAGTGTGTAATTATCCAACATCTCCATCTAAAGCCAGCGATCGCACTAAACCTAATTCCCACCAAAAATGACATCAATATAGAGCTGCTGTTTTATTCTATGATGAGGTGATGTGTGATGAAGCACGCACACACACATGCGCATAATACTATGGCTGCTCACCTCTGGCTGGATGGCTTTGAACACAGGAGTATCCATGAGAGTAATCTGGCCCTGGAGGAGAAAAATGCAACAACTGTTAAGACTGCAGTGGTCAGGTCACACTGACTCACTAATACTAGCCACAATGCCCCAAATAACCATGAATCTTAACATGATTCTGGCTGAGTCACAACGCAGTTCAAGGTGCAAACCATTAGATAACTGTTTTTCTTTCTCCTGAACATAAAGTTCACCACGAAGTAAAGTACATCAGATGAAACAGGGGCCCATATTTTGAAAAGAGAACATTCACTGTCATAAATCAGTGTAATTTGAAAAATTCACCTCCTCTTCTCTAGCAAAGAGGAATAGCCTAGAAATATGCAAGAGTTTGGCACAGGGACTCAAACACTTGAGACAGGTCCTTTGACCACAATGTTGAACATGCAATAAAAGATTAGACATAATATGTGTTAGGGATCCTTCTGTCTTTAAATACCATGTCTTATGTACATTAGACAAGAGTTTAAACCCTTGTGATGGTCACACAGGCCACTGCACTGTAGAGAGGCATATTGCAAAAAGCATGTCTTCTTCTACTACAATGTTGTTCTGAGGCTAAATGCATGTCAAACCTAAACTTTGCATTGACTTGTGTCAAACCTGTGATGTTTGATTCAAAGTGTGGCACACAGAGACAAAGCACATTTTTCTCATTGCAAATCACACTGATTAAAGAAAAAATAACTTTTTGGGGGGCGTCCAGGTGGTGTAGCAGTCTATTCCATTGCCTACCAACACGGGGATCACCAGTTCGAATCCCCGTGTTGCCTCCGGTTTGGTCGGCCGTCCCTAAAGACACAACTGGTCGTGTCTGCAGGTGGGAAGCTGTATGTGGGTATGTGTCCTGGTCGCTGCACTAGCGCCTCCTCTGGTCAGTCGGGGTGTCTGTTCGGGGGGGGGGGATAGCGTGATCCTCCCACACGCTATGTCCCCCTGGTGTATCTTCTCACTGTCAAGTGAAAAGAAGCGGCGAGCAACTCCACATATATTGGACGAGGCATGTGGTAGTCTGCAGCCCTCCCCGGATCAGCAGAGGGGGCAAAGCAGCAACCGGGACAGCTCGAAAGAGTGGGGTAATTGTCCAAGTACAATTGGGGAGAAAAGGGGGGGGAAATCGACAAAAAAAAAGAAACACAACTTTTTAAGCTAGAATTAGAAAGTGATTGAGCAGATGTATTACATGTCTCTTGTAGAATATGTCTTAAGGTGGCTTATTTGACCAGGAGGGAAGTGTGAGCCCAAAATATAGGGCTTGATGGTTGCATAGAGGACAGTCCAGCCTGAATAGAACTAGCGCTTATTTGGCAGAGAGGATAGAGTGCTCTCTTGTGGTCAAATTGTGAAGGGAGGCCCACCAACAGCTCAGTCTAAAAGTCCACATAGTCTATACTAAAAAAATTCAATTACAGGAAGCTTTTCTTTTGCTAATTGTATAATCCAGGGCAGCTTGACTGCTCGCAAACAAGTAGTGGTTGTTTAACAGCACAGTGACTCATGTTCCGTGCTATCATGGAAAGCTTGCACAGAGCCAACCATGGAAATCTATCAGCGCTTGTTTGGCGCAGCCAAGAGTCATCAATTATTACTGATCCAAAACCTTACCCCATTTCTTGACAAGCATTCCACCTCCTCCAGTCTCTAAACAACATGTCTCATTTTCACTGACTGCAATCTTTCATTTTCCAAATACATCTACTAACCTCATATGCACTGTATTTTAACAGCTGAAAACAAATAGAGACAGATGGAGACAAACACACAGTTTTGACAGACACAGAAACAGACTTACTGCATATTCTTCTGGAGTGACCTTCAGGACATCAAACACAACAGCATCAAAACTCTTCTTCAGCTCCGAGGAACCCTTATCACTGAGGGACTCTGAGCTGCTGCTCTTCTGGAAAAAGACAAACAACACATGGGCACGCCCAGCAGACAGTTAGGACTTCTGCAATACTGACTTCTGTCCAGTGCATGGAAAACTGAATCTTAAGGACAAACAAACAGCTCAGGGAAGTGAAAATAGATGGCTGTGTGGTTGTTATTAACGTCATCAATTTCTCAGTGCAGCAATGCCAAGCACAGCTTGCACGAAAAGAGGCAGGAAAACAGAAGAGGGAGCTCTCACACACGGACATGCCCCTCACCTCAGAGACCGTGGCAGCGGCGGTGGAGCTGCTTGATTGGCCATTAGGGAGGTCCATCATTCCCATACCATCTAACTCTAGCGCAGGAGACTACTCATCGTCCTCAGGTGCAGCAAAGCCTGCCCAGCCCACTGGACACGTGGAGGTAAACGATGACAAAGACACACGTGAAAACAAAAACAACACACACACAAGATCAGATACTGTGAGAAAGAACCTAAATGCACAAGCACACTGCTCACACAGCTTGAGCCAACATCACCACCTACTGACAAATCAAGGACTAGCAGTTGAATAGACTGGAGGTATCATGAGCAATTATTTTTTGTTTTTATTTTTATTTGTCTTTGATAACCATCAACACATCTGCTCAGCTGATGTCCTAGCAGGCCGGTTCAGTTCATAGCATATGTAGAGACAGTTGTACACCGTTCTATCACTGTGAGACTGCACAGGGGACGACTGAACAGAAGGGGCTTAGGCTTAGCATTAGGAAAAAGATCCTCTGAAGTAGGATTGGGGGAAAGTAGGTGTCAGTGTGAGCCATATTACAGAACAGCTTATACTGGACACTCTACAAAATGGATTATCGCCAATCAATACCTCTACAGACGGGCTGACATTACTCAGGGCAGAAACTGATTCATTTGACTTAGAGCCACCCTTAGACTTACCAACCAACAAGAATTGTAGAAGGTAAAGTGACTGGTAGAATAGAGAAATTTATCAGCGATAAACAGAATTAAAGTTCCTATAATAGACAGCTTGGGCTGTCTAACTATGAGTTTGCGAAACCTATTGTATGCCACAGAGGCAAGATTTAAGGCCTAAATTACCATTAATTTATAGCTATTTACAGATTAAAGGGGATTTTTTTCCCCCCGTTTACCTGTAAAAACAGTTCAACTCGTTTTCAACAGCTGTCTTCTTATCTAAATTCCTTAACTCATTTTAATAAACCCCTACATGGAAAGGTACTCAGGAATGGAAGTAAGAGTTTTCCTCAGAAGTATAACAGAGGCATCCGGGTAGCATAACGGTCTATTCCGTTGCATACCAACACAGGGATCGCTGGTTCAAATCCCTGTATTACCACCGGCTGGTCGGCCGTCCCTTCAGACACAATCGGCCATGTCTGTGGGTGGGAAGTCGGATGTGGGTATGTGTCCCAGTGCTCGGGCACTGGGGTGGAGGTCTTTGATTATCATAAACTATTGAGTGCCATTTCATCAGTGACACATCTATGAAAAGTTAATTTGTTTTCTTTGAAAAACATACAAAAAGTTAATCTGCCCTCGCTTGCTCTGTCTGCGTGTCTTGCACTCTCTTTTTCTCGCTCGATGCGAATGCGATACAGACAGCTAACGTTACCAATTAAAGGTTTGTAGTGGGGTTTTCATGGTGCTATAGAGCATGGTAAGAAAAGCAGGTTCCTGCATTTCTTGCATCACATGTTCTTCCAGCATGCGCAGGAGGATGCAAACGCATGCCATGAGCATGGCAGTAATGTGTTGCACGTTTATGAGGACACAAAACGCAACAAAGAAGAAGAAAAAGAAAAGAGGAAGAAGAAAAAAAACTAGCTCAACATTTGATATTTTATTTGGATTCAGCCAATCCAGACAGAAATTCAAGCACACAGTTTTATCTATTCAATATAACTATTCCACTGACAAAATTCTTCATCCTTTAGTCCAAACTTTTTTGAACTCCCGCGAAGGCGCGTTCGTCGCTCGATTCGCCCAATTCGCGCCGCCTGTAATTTCGCCGCAAATTATTCCGCCCATTCGCCTCTTCCCATTGATTTTGCATGCATTCGCGCCACCCAAAAAATTCTCGCCGCCTTTGGTCTGAACGTAGCATTACAAGAGCAAAGAAATTCAACCCTGACCGTATGGAACAGAGAAAACAAATGAACCAAGAAACCCTGAAACACCGGTGAGACTCTTCCTAAGCTGCAGTCAGAGGATTTTGTACCAACATTGAGGGGTGAGAACAACAGAATGATGTTTTACTTTTGTTTCGGTGTCATGATATTTGACGGTCGCTGGCGGTAATGCACCACATCAACCAATAAAAAGAGAAGAGGAGGAAGCTTGCAATCCAATCTATAAACAACGCACCTTTCAAAACATTCCAAATCAGGCTTTGCAAATGTTTCATGAGGTTGGAAATGCATTCAACACGTTTGCCAGGCATCAAGGACAAACTTTGATTGTAAACAAAAATGAGGTGTTTACGGAGAAAAATGCCATTGGATACCTTGAATTTTATGTCGTCTCGTATTCTCAGCAAGGAAGCTGTCTGGATTCAGCACCTCTAAGACTTCAGCACTAGGCTGTGAATCCTTTTCGCCTATTTGTTCATCTCCCTCGTCTGACCTGGCTTCCTCCTCCTCTGTCTAAACAGTGCATCCGAAAAGTATTCACACCCCTTCACTTTCCCATTTTGTTATGTTACAGCCTTATTACAAAATGGATTAAATTCCTTTTTTTTCTCATCAATCTACATACAATACCCCATAATGACAAAGTGAAAAAGGTTTTGTAGAAATTTCTGCAAATTTATTAAAAATAAAAAACTGAATTATTGCATGTACATAAGTATTCACACCCTTTACTCAGTACTTGGTTGAGGCACCCTTGGCAGCAATTACAGCCTCAAGTCTTCTTGGGTATGAAGCTACAAGCTTGGCACATCTATATTTGGGGTATTTCTCCCATTCTTCTCTGCAGATCCTCTCGAACTCTGTAAGGTTAGATGGGGAGCGTCGCTGCACAGCTATTTTCAGGTCTTTCCAGAGATGTTCAATGGGGTTCAAGTCTGAGCTCTGGCTGGGCCACTCAAGGACATTCACAGACTTGTCCCGAAGCCACTCCTTCGTTGTCTTGGCTGTGTGCTTAGGGTCGTTGTCGTGTTGAAAGACCTGATGGTGGAGTGCTGCAGAGATGGTTGTCCTTCTGGAAGGTTCTCCCATCTCCACAGAGGAATGCTGGAGCTCTGTCAGAGTGACCATCGGGACCATCGGTCACCTCCCTGACCAAGGCCCTTCTCCCCCGATTGCTCAGTTTGGCTGAGCGGCCAGCTCTAGGAAGAGTCCTGGTCGATCTAAACTTCTTCCATTTACGAATGATGGAGACCATTGTGCTCTTCGGGACCTTCAAAGCTGTAGACATTTTTTTGTACCCTTCCCCAGATCTGTGCCTCGATACAATCCTATCTCGGAGGTTCACAGACAATTCCTTTGACTTCATGGCTTGGTTTCTGCTCTGACATGCACTGTCAACAGTGGGACCTTATATAGACAGGTGTGTGCCTCTCCAAATCATGTCCAATCAGTTGAATTTACTAGAGGTGGACTCCAATCAAGATGTAGAAACATGTCAAGGATGATCAGTGGGAACAGGATGAACCTGAGCTCAATTTTGAGTGTCATAGCAAAAGGTGTAAATACTTATGTACATGCAATATTTCAGTTTTTTATTTTTAATAAATTTGCAAAAATTTCTACAAAACCTTTTTCACTTTGTCATTATGGGGTATTGTGTGTAGATTGATGAGGAAAAAAAAGGAATTTAATCCATTTTGGAATAAGGCTGTAACATCACAAAATGTGGGGAAAGTGAAGGGGTGTGAATACTTTCCGGATGCACTGTAGATAGGTGAACTAATTGTAGTGAAAAATGATTTTGTTGAGAAGGGAACTTCTGCCATTATATTTGCCGGGGGCCATAGCCACACTCCTCTAGACAACCGGTGAGCGGTGTGAAGTAGAAGTGGGCTTCTGCTTTCGCAGGCCTGAGAGTCACGAGTCCCAAAACTGATACGCAGAATTCAATGGGCTTATTTATTTGCACTAATTTCTTTCTACATTCCACATAACTAGTCCAATAATCCATCCATCCATTATCTGAACCGCTTATCCTGCTCTCAGGGTTGTGGGGATGCTGCAGCCTATTCCAGCAGTCATTGGGCGGCAGGCAGGGAGACACCCTGGACAGGCCACCAGGACATCACAGCTATTCCAATAATGACTTGTTGAAATTTTGTTAAAATAAAATTATACAAATGGAGGGGCATCCGAGTAGCATAGCGGTCTATTCCATTACCTACCAACACGGGGATCGCCAATTCGAATCCCCGTGTTACCTCTGGCTTGGTCAGGCATCCCTACAGACACAATTGGCCGTGACTGTAGGTGGGAAGCCAGATGTGGGTGTGTGTCCTGGTCGCTGCACTAGCGCTTCCTCTGGTCGGTCGGGGTACCTACTGGGGGGGGGGGGGAATAGCATGATCCTCCCATGTGCTACGTCCCCCTGGCGAAACTCCTCACTGTCAGGTGAAAAGAAGCGGCTGGCGACTCCACATGTATCGGAGTATATGTATCATGTTGTAGTCTGCAGCCCTCTCCAGATTTTAAAGGGGATGGAGCAGCGATGGCTCGGAAGAGTGGGGTAATTGGCCAGATACATTTGGAGAGAAAAAGTGGGAAAATAAAAAAAAATTATACAAATGGAATGACTAAGTTGAGGATGGAAATCAATGTTTTACTGGAAGCTCCTTACATTGTGGGGGAAATATTTACAGATTGGTGCATGTGGAGGAACAGACTGGCACAGCGCCACTGTTCCAACCTTTGAGGAGGACCCCGATACAAATACTGCATTAATGTCTTTCCCTCCCTTCTCCGATAACTATTGTCTTCCCATTTTCCTTCTTAAAGCGGACAGAGAGTGACACTAATGAAGAATAATGAGCTGCCTCTACATCACTGACTCCTAGCCAAGTCATGCCTTTTGTGTAGCAGTCATAAAACACTGGCCTCTGAGTGTTTGTGTGTGTGTGTGTGTGTGTGTGTGTGTGTGTGTGTGTGTGTGTGTGTGTGTGTTTGTGTGTGTTTATTGGCTGGTCAAGCTATAACTAAAATTACTTGTTCTTGAAGATCCATTAGCTGCCTTCCACACACAGATCTTTGGATTCTGCTAGCCAACACAAAACACCATTATGCCATGTGGACTTCTCTACCTTTCCCCATGTGATGGTACTGAGAGACTATATAGGAAGTAATCACTGGTCTCCCCAATCAAGTATGTCTAGCTTTTGTTGAGTCATAAATAATAACCTCCTTGGTCTAACTGGAAAACCAGCTTTGGTTATCCACACACACACACATGCAAGTAGTGGCAACACACACACACACACACACACCTTACCAATGTTGTTTTATGGTTTATATTATTGTTAGCGCCCCACTAATTCAAATTCCTGTATGTAACCTTCTTAGCTAAGAAAATAGATTCTTATTTTGATTCAGTTTTATTCTTTTACATCGCGCTAGCTAGCACACAATTTCACATTACTAACAAGACCAACTGGCTAGAATAACAATTTTACATCATGTACAATACCAGTTTCAAAACAACCAGATATGTGTGCAAGAAGACTTTATGGAAGAATAAAAAAAAAAAGAAAGAAAAGATTTTGTTCCTAATTTGCAACTAAGCATGTTTTCTGTCCACATTACCAATGACACGGAAGTGGGGCGGGCTAAGCTACCTGCTAACCCATGCAGACTGGCGGTTCCGACAGTCCTCCTGGCTGGTGTTCGTTCCCTTGGACAGTGATTTTTTTTTTGTATGTGTTAGTTTGGGCATGTGTGTTCTTGTAGATTTCGTTTTTGTCTTTGTGTTGTACTGCTGTGGGCTGAGGGCAACAGCATTTCATTTCATTTCATGGACGCAAGTGCATGAAGTGAAATGACAAATAAAGTGTTCCCAAGTCCTGTAAGTCACAGTTCATATATTCAATTGCACTCCATCTACACAACTGACTCTGCTGTTGTGGATTTAGGAGGCTATAGAAGTAATGTATCAGTGTAATGAAGGATGGGGATTTAGATAATTCTGCTCCCGACATTTTAACGTGTACAACAGGAATTTTCAGCACGGGCGCACTGGCACTTCATGGTGAAAAGATTAGCACTCAACTCTCCAGACACACAGACACACCCACACACCTCCAAAAGCAAACTATCTGCAACAGACAGGGTCAGACTTACCAGTTGTGTGTCAGACGCACATAGTGCTGGATGTGAAGTTTGGCTGTCCTGCTGCAGGGCTCTATAAGTGGTGTGTTTCTCTGTGGATGGCTCCAGCAGTCTATATATATATATATATGTGTGTGTGTGTGTGTGTGTGTGTGTGTAAAACAGGGAGGTAAAAGGAACAAGAGAGAGAGAGAAAGGAGAGAGAGAAAGACCTTGTGATTCATCTGAACACGACAAAAACCCACGCACACCCATAAGAAACAAATTTACAGCCAAGAATCCAATATCTGTATCTCTTACGAGAATCATGTGACCTGAAATAAATCCAAAAGCAAACCAATCAGCCGTTGCCTGTTGGACAAGGCCTGACAAACTACTAGAAACTCACAAATACTGCAGCAGAATAACAGCTCACGTACAACGTACATATCCAAATGAAACAAAGCTAATTGCGACACCTACTACAATACAAACTGATTCTGTAATGGGCCTCGGGAACAAAATTATCACAATTACCTTTATCTACAAAAAACCCTCTCAGAATAGACTTGAAGGGGCATTCGGGTAGCATGACAGTCTATTCTGTTGCCTACCAACATGGGGATCACCAGTTCGAATCCCCATGTTACCTCCGGCTTGGTTGGGTGTCCCTACAGACACAATTAGCCGTGTCTGCGGGTGGGATGCCGGATGTGGGTATGTATCTTGGTCACCGCAGTAGCGCCTCCTCGGGTCAGTCGGGGGGCCTGTTCAGGGGGGAGGGGGAACTGGGGGGGAATAGTGTGATCCTCCCACATGCTACGTCCCCCTGGTGAAACTCCTCACTGTCAGGTGAAAAGAAGTGGCTGGCGACCCCACATGTATCGGAGGAGGCATGTGGTAGTCTGCAGCCCTCCCTGGATCGGCTGAGGGGGTGCAGCAGCGACCGGAACGGCTCGGAAGAGTGGGGTAATTGGACAGGTACAATTGGGGAGAAAAGGGGGGGGTCCAAAAAAAAAAAAAGAATAGACTTGAATATTAAGAGGTATAATGGCGTAAGAAGGCCTTAGTCTACAGAATGAACAGAGAGATTGTTCTTGTTCTCAACCCACACAAACAAAAACTTCAGCTAGAGCAGAAGGGAGAGAGGAAATGTGTGGGAATGGCGAGGACTGGTTGTTTTGTCCATTTTGTTATCCTGTCTTCACCTCTCAGGTGACTTCTCAAATGAGCCACTAGATGTCTCACTTCTTTCAAAAATAAAAATCTGCGTCAGGCGCTGCGTGGGACTTGGGAGTGGAGAGCTGAGGTATGCTGCATGGTGATGGAGAGGAGTTGGCCATTACCCATCATGTATTGGGCCGAAATCTACTCATCTCCTCCAGGGTATTATCGTGCTTGAGAGCAGTACAAAACTCACAGGGGAGGGGACAATCAGTAGATCGTTAGGGCTCCCACAATAGCATTAAGTCCCCAGACGTGGATTATAGTTTAGCCTACATAAGCCCAAATGGGTTTTTTTTTAAATCCACAACGGACCAAGGAAAATAATCCATTCCTTAATACAAAAACCCGAGTGTGACTGAGGAGACAGGGGCTGCCTTTCCCTGCCAGCGGCCAAATTCATCTTCTGCAGTATGAGTGTTGCTGTCGCACAGAGAGGACAGGACAGCCTGCAGCACCAACACTTCAAACACCCTTGGGCTGTAGCCAGTTTCTGCATGTCTGATGCCAGTCCGTCTGCACTCTGTCTGGCACACTCATCGGGGCTGCTTCTGTTTTTGCCAATGCCTATAATAGCCACAGAAAAACACAGGAATTCAACAGGCTGCGATCGTTTACTTTCTGATCATCTCATGCACTATTGGGTTCAAATCATACGGAGAAACAGCGGGTCCTCGGCACTCCACTCCTTACACATGGTTTCTCTTAGGTCCAGTTTCAACTAGCCAATACACCCTGCTGTCTGTGCCCTCTTGAGCTCTGCCCCGGGCGAACGTCCCCACCTCTCGGAGTGAGAGCCCAGCTGAAATGTGCCGTGTCGTCTCCCTGAGCTCTGCTCAGTTCCAAATGACACGCCATTTATTGAGGTTGAAGTCTAGGGAATGTTAAAAAGGAAACAGCTAAAGGAATATTTCATGAGTGCTGGTGCACCATAAGGATCCCATGCTGGGAAATATTGGGAATGTGAGGATGGGCTGAAAATTTAGAGGCCACATAGGACAAAGAAAGACACGAGAGAGTGGCGAGAGGAAGGACAGTGGTGAGTGACAATGAGACAAACAACTGCTCTAGGGGCTCGTAGCAGGGGAAAGTTTGGTTCGGCTGAATGTGACTCATCATAATGCATAGCAGGCATTGTTGAATTAAGCCTTTCTGATGCTCCCCCCCCCCTCCCTCGCTCACTCTCTCCCACTACAGTCTTGTTTTAAGATATCTCTTTGACATTCACATGCTGCAGCTCAATGCAGACTGTCTGCCTAGCAAAACGTGTAACTGTTTGACAATGAAGGAGCTTGTGTGTTAGTGTGCCTGTGTTTGTGTGTCCATGTGTACGCAAGCAGGTTTGTGTATTTTTTGGATTTTTTTTTCTTCTCATACTGACCCATATTTCTGTCCTCAGCAGTCCAGAATGTAGCCCTCCTTTACCTCTGTCACCATCTCCACTTCTGACTGCTCTTTACCTCGTTTACGTCTCTTGTCTCACCACCCCGTTGACCTCGCCTCAGCCGCATTTCACACAGCAAACAACACCGACCTCAAACTGAGGAGTCCTGTAGATCAAAATGCTGTTGGGGAGGTTTCCAAAGCCATACCTGTCAGATTTTTTGCTCTGTGTGAGACACTGACCTACAGGCAGAGACCAGTGGAAACCCAGCATGCTCCAAGATCAGCTCTACGATCAGCTGACATCCAATTTTCTGTGTGCACATATTTATTCCCAGGTCCATCTCTGCCCCTCAACAGGGGCACGAGCCACCATACACACATACAAGAGTGGTGTGTGGGCATCCAGGTAGCACAGTGGTCTATGCCATTACCTACCAACACGGGGATCGTAGGTTTGAATCCCCATGTTACCTCCAGCTTGGCTGGGCGTCCCTGCAGACACAATTGGCCGTGTCTGCGGGTGGGAAGCCGAATGTGGGGGGCCGTGCCTATAGTCCCCGGGTCCTATATTCCCCGGGTCCTATGTTCCCCGATCGGGGAACATAGGACCCTTTCGAAAAAAAAGGGTCCCATATTCCCCGTTTTCCCCTAAAAAGGTCCTATAATCCCCGTTGCAATAGACACCGGGGAACATAGGACCCTCTTTTGGAAAAAGGGTCCTATATTCCCCGCTGTTTCCAGGGGAACACAGGACCTTTTTCCAAATAAAGGGTCCTATATTCCCCGCTATTGCCAATCGAGGAACAAACCGGGGAACTTAGAACCCTTTTTGCAAATTATTTCCTTAACGGGTCCAAAATAATAAAAACTTGGGTCATGGCTGAGATGTAGGCTACGACAATCTATTCCTCCGCTGATTAAATTAGGCCGTATTACCATTGTTGGCTGTTGTATATCGCAGGCCACCTTGAGTGCGTATCCAAATTCGGCCTAGGGGAGGCTGTAATTTGCTTTATTGTTATTTCTTACCAATATTTACTGCAGTAGGCCTAGTTAGTTGGCTCTCCGGCTCAGCATGGACAGTCGGCAATCAACGCAAGTTTGTCTTGCAGTAGGCCCGCCTACCAGTATAACCTAGCCATTTCCACCTTCGCTCAAAGTTCAATTTGCACAGCACTGGACACTTCAGCCACTTTCTTGTTACTTTGCAGATCGTTTTCCATATTAAATCACTTGGCAGACTTTCTTTCAAAAAGACTTTAATGATGAACTTTTTAGGCAGAGAACTTAGACCAGGACTTGAAATTTAGGACCAGCACAAAGTATCCATCAACGGGGGCCGCTTACCTTACACAATAGGCTAATTGCCTAATAATAATAATATGTGCTTCTCAAAAAACTAAAGGCTTGTGGAGGTGCTAAACCAAAAACATGAATCAAAGACGAACATCAAAGGATGTAAGGTAACACTCACCAAATGGTAAAAAAATAACAGAGGCAGTCCTCTATTTCACCATTTTATTGTTTGGCATCAGTCATTAAGGTTTCTGAAGAAGACCACCCGGCCAAGTTAATGACTGATGCCAAACAATGAAATGGTAAAATAGAGAATTGTGTCTTTTTTTCATTTGATGAGTGCTACCTTACATCCTTTGATGTTCTTCTTTAATAATAATAATAATAATAATAATAATAATAGTGATAATAGTAATAGTAATAATATCAATAATAATAATAAATAATACATAATAATAATAATAATAATTACAGCCTAATAATAATAATGATAATAATAATAATAGCCTAATTATAAAAGAGGCCTAATAACAAATAACAATTGCAGGCATAATACTATCAATAGTAATGCTGATAATAGGCTATTAATAACAAAATGCTTCTAGTAAAAGCTTGGCTGAAAAAGGGTTGGTCTATGGCAGAAGCCCCCCAGAAAAGGCATGGTCTAAAACAAAAATCTCCAAGGCCTAACTAGGCTAACGTTAAGGCTTTTTTCTTCTTCAAAAAATCAAAATGAGTAGTCCTAGTCCATTAGGCTACTCAGCAAAGAGGGGCTAAAACCCTGGATTTGACATTGCCGACGCTGCAGGACCCTTTGCGCATTATAGATCCTTCTGATTGGGACTGTTGGCTCCCTCGCAACTTCTGCAACCACCCGCTGTCGGAATTCTGCACGGTGCACCATTTCTCCGTCAGGGGGATGCACGTGTTCCCCAACATCGTGCACAATAATGTTAGCATCCACGTCCTCCACTTCAGATCTATTTGTGATCAGTGGCACTCTACAGTTTCACCTCCAGCACCTCCATCTAATGGTGTCTTGATTGGTGCGGTGCTTCTGATATCTGAAGTTCTCATGTACCAACACTTTGCCCCCTCGATCACCATCCATAACTATCGCCATTGTTTGTCTTCTTGTAGGCTAGTAAGCACATGACAGTGAGTCCACGAGTTATCACCGATAACAACCGATTGTTGCAAATTGTTGCAAGTTGGCGGGCGGTTTAGACATAGGTGAATTTTGATCATGTGGTTTAGAACGCCAGGAAACTTGGATGCAGATGACCACACATCCTCGACAAGTCTTAAATATTTCCAAACTCGAAATCATGTGTGCATTTGGCTATTTATAAATTATTTTTCGAGCAATATGTGTTTTGTGATTCAGCTTTAGCGTTGTTGATTAGCCTTTCATTCATATTTTGTCAAAAAGGCGTATTCATTAGCCTAGGCCTATGTCCCGTTATTTCTGTAGCATACAGCATCTTAGAATCTTAAGAGACCAGGCACATATTATTATTTTATTGTTATTACCATGCTATATTAGCCTACTTTATAATTATAAATATTTCAATTATCCAATTTTTAGCATTTCTAATATAAGGCTATATTGTTATTATTATTATTATCATCATCATCATCATCATTATTATTATTAGGCTATTATTATTATCATTATTATTGTCATTATTATTATGTTATTATTATTATCATTACAATTATGATGCTTAAAGGGCCTTACTGAGCAGATGGTTTCTATCTAATATCTGTCAGATGCTTTTCCCAATAAGCTGGTGTGGTTATGATGGGAACGACGGCTTTCTAGCGAACATAGAAGAAGTGGGTCGGAATTGGCCTATTGTCGATATCAGCTAGCTTACGCAGGAGTCTATCCCTGGTACAATGCACTAGACCTCTGGGAGATGGACTGCTGAGGACGGAACACAACACCTATCCTCAGCTCCCAGCACTTCTCGCACAATGTGCTACTCATACGCTGAGTTGGCGGCACCCGGGATCAAACTCACGACCTTGCGATCCATAGGCGAGAGCTCTACCGACTGAGCTACGCCCGGGTACAGTTGCCCAAGGAACACAGGCTTACTATATTACATTCAGACACAGACGAGCCAGCTCACCTACTCGGCGAGGAGCATTTTCCTCGGTAAGTGACACATTTCGCGCATAAATATCAGAGAACTACCGGGGTGGGTTATGCGCCCAAATATAGGCTATAGCCTCATAAATTGAATTTGTGTAGTGTCGAAAGTTTCCACATACTTTAGCCAACCTGGACTTTGTGAATTCGTTTTTGTGATATAAAAATAGAAATCGTATGATTCATTGTCTTCTTAATAATCTGCCCTAAATAATGCATTATTGAAAATGCACTTTTTGCGCCAAACAGCGTCAAACCTGCTGACCGGGGAACATAGGACCTTTCTTTATAAAAAGGGTCCTATGTTCCCCGGGTGCCCTAGGGGAACATAGGACCCTTTTTATAAAGAAAGGTCCTATGTTCCCCTGCACATACAAAACGGGGAACATAGGACCCTTTTGGGGAAAAGTGGGGAATATAGGGCCCTCTGTATACAAAAAGGTCCGATATTCCCCGGTCTCATACAAAGCGGGGAACATAGGACCCGGGGACTATAGGACCCGGGGACTATAGGGAGGACCCCGAATGTGGGTATGTGTCTTGGCAGCTGCACTAGCGCCTCCTCTGGTCGGTTGGGGCACCTGTTCGGGGGGGGAGGGGGAATAGCGTGATCCTTCCATGCACTACATCCCCTTGGCGAAAATCTTCACTGTCGGGTGAAAAGAAGCGGCCCACATGTGTCGGAGGAGGCATGTGGTAGTCTGCAGCCCTCCCCGGACCGGCAGAGGGGGTGGGAGCAGCGACCGGGACAGCTCAGAGAGTGGGGTGATGGGCCCAGTACAATTGGGGAGAAAAAGGGGGGAAACCCCCCCCCCTCAAAAAAAACAGTGGTGGTGTGTTTGCATGTTAGTCAAGTTTAGCAGGTGTGTACAAGGGCAGCTTTGGGACCCATGTTTGCAAGAGAGTCCCAGTAGTCTCCATGTTTGATCAGGGAACGGTCAGAAGCTACGCCAGTATGGATAAAAGATTAAATATGAGGGATTACAGTCAAATTCAGAGTAAATGCAGAGTGCTGTGTGAGTTCTGTAAGTGGTACAACTCTCCTGGTCCCTGCCTTCAGTACTGCAGGCCTGAATTTGATACCTTAAAAAAGAAAAGGGAAAAAAAAGTCCATGTGCCATTTTTCTTACTCTGCTCCAGCTATGCCCGAGCTCATCAGTACTACCCTTCCTCCCTCAAAGTAACACACGCAAATAATTATTAGCCCCAATTAACAGTCCTAGCTGATGTGCAATAATTTAGTTTAAAATTATATTTGCATAGAAAAATTGATATTTAGCAAACATTTGCTAGGCATTACTGGAAATCTATTTCCACTTTGGACAACTAGTTTAAAATCTAGTTTAAAAACTGCTCACTCTCCATCTGCCCCAGCTCATGTGTGTGCATGCATCGTGCACATATGTGCATGTCGTTGTGTCTGGTGGCAGGGCTTAATGCCTCATGCATTTGTAAAGCGTGCCGCAGATGCACCAGTCAGGGAGCTAAAAGTGGGTCAGTGTGTTGAGCTGAGCAGGGAGGGATGCGACAACCCATAAAGCTTCTCCTCGTTTTCTCTTTAGCACACAAAACTCTCACAGCAAAGTCACAGCCTAATTATACAACGAACGTAAACATGCAGCATCGGCACCGTCGGGAGTTGTAAGCCTACTGTGTCAAAGTCAAACGTCATCTGTGAAGTGCAGTTATTCTAGGGAAATCATCTCCAAAATTGTATAAATATCGCAGTAGGAGTCCTTGTCACATGAAGGGCAGAGGATGATGCCTACCGGCGAAATCTATGAAACGAGCGGAACATGTGTCCCGTCTCCAGCCCCTAACCACAGCGGACCCAAGTAGGGCTCTGCACAGAGGAGCGCTGTATAGGACATTAAGTATAGGTCTGTGTTTGCTAATGTGCCCCAGTTTCTCTTTTTGGACTTTTCCTTTACTTGTGTTGTGCAGGAAGCACAGATATATTCACCAGTACATGTGGCTTCACAAACGATGTAGCCAGTGTGCCACTCGACACCAAGTCAACTGTACTCCGCTAACGGAAGTGTGCTACTTAACTAAGACTAGATCTTGATTATGCCCGTCTTTGAGCTCTAGTCAGGCCTCCAGGGGAGAAGGCTATTGATCTGCAGTAAAGAGAGCCCAGGCTGATCACACACACTCTAATGACTTGCGCACACACACAGTAACATACACACAGAAACACAGCATGTGGCTGCGTGTCTGTCACCAACAGCAGGTCGATACGCACTGCTGTCACTCAGCAGGTTGGCCTCACAAATAGAGGCTGCCTGCAGTGGGATGAGGCGCATGTGTGTGTGTGTGTGTGTGTGTGTGTTGCTGCAGAGAGGGAACATGACGGAGCTGGCAGCCTCTTCACACCATCACTTAACATGCCACTGATGCTCTGACTCTTCTGGAGGTCAGTTACTGGAAAGGGCCAGCTCCATGGAAGTCAGGAATGGTGGATGAGGGGGAGTGAATATGTTAAGATCGGAGATATGAGTATAGGTAGTGGCAAACGTGAGGAAACACACACACACACACACACACACACACACACACACACACACACAAAATGGCGGCATTTCGGCGGCACGGTGGTGCAGTGGTAAGCGCTGTCACCTCACAGCAAGAAGGCCCTGGGATTGAACCCCGGGGTTGTCCAACCTTGGGGGTCATCCCAGGTCGCCCTCTGTGTGGAGTTTGCATGTTCTCCCCATGTCTGCGGTGGGTTTCCTCCAGGTGCTCCAGTTTCCCCCACAATCAAAAAAGACATACATGTTGGGGTTAGTACTCCTATCTATGCCCCTGACCGGGGCATCGCAAGATGAACTGGAGTTGGTCCCCGGGTGCTGCATGGCGGCTGCCCACTGCTCCTAGCTACACAAGGGATTCTACGGGGATCATTAAACTATATTAAAAAAAAAAAGCTAAATTTGTACAAATTCGGAATACCCATGAGCTCAAGTTTGTGGGCTTGCCTCCGTCATGTATCGCTGGGACAGTTTGTCTAGCTGTTAACGCTCTCTGTCACACACAACATAAGGTTAAGACTTTGAGGAATCCAGTGGTTTGCTGAAATGGCTCATGCCACACACTTGTGTCCCTGTTGCTTGGTGACCAGGGCTTTTTTTATACAGAGGGGGAAAAAAATACACAACAGGAAGCAGAGAAAAAGCTTTAACTCTCAACAAGTACTAACTTTTCTTCCAGACCTGCAGCTTATTCCCGATCTATCATTACGGAATTATCATTTCAGCTGCTAGCCAAACACCGTTCAATGCCATATGATGGAAAGGAAACAGGAAATAGTTGCAGCCTGCCATATTCCTCCTCGTTTCACTGAAAGTATATTTACAAAATAAAAAATTTAAAAAATGAAGCCGCTCACAGTGTGCAGACTACTTCCACACCAATATCGAACAGACTAATCTCCTACTGCCATACCGAGTCATTGGCTCATGAATATTTAGGCCCATCTGTGACTGGCAGTGAGTGATCCAGTTGGTGACCAGAACACCCGAGGGTAAAGTGGATCTTTAAAAAGCACCAGGTGAAGCAGCGACAGGCCAGCAGACACTCGACCAGGATTAAAATTGATTGAACGCCGACTATTTAGTCCGGCTTGACATTCACTCCCTCTGCAACGAGCGATGCCCATTTAAAAAGACTTTTAATAAATGACATTCACTCCACATTAACAAACAATATTTTGTGCAGTAACAAACTTGACTTGCGATGCTAGCTATCATCTGCTTTCTTTTCTAAGACTTTTTTACCCCATGGGGATGACACTTGGGGCAAAAATCAACATGTGAGGGAAAATGTGGTTCACATTTAGTTATCTGGTACGCAACAGAAAAACCATTTGTTTAAATGTACATGAAATTATGAACACCAACAGTGTAAGTGGGCTAACCTAAGCTTCCAGAAACAGCTATGTAATTCACCTAAGCCCCTATCTTCCAACAACCAAGTCAGATCCTTTTTTTTAAACTAATTTTTTTTTGTAGCATTTTCCCATTTTTTCTATTTTGATAGTGACAGTGGAGAGAGAGACAGGAAAGGCAGGGGAGGGAGAGGGGATGACATGCAGCAAAGGGTCCAGGCTGGACTCGAACCCAGGCCTCTGCAGCAAGAACCCCGCCTTTATATATCAGGAATCAGGAACATTTTTTTGTCATTTCAAATTAAACGAAATATCGTTTCCCCCAGCCCACAGCAGTGCAACACAAAGACAAAAACATATCCAAACTACAAAAAACACATATATCCAACACATCCAAAAAAAATGTTTCACTATCCAAGAGAGCAAATGCCAGGATGACTGTCAGAACTGCTAGTGTGCATGGGCTAGCAGCTAGCTTAGCCTGCCCCACTTCCGCGTCCTCTCAGACCGCCCTCGGTGTTTCTTCTTTGGGCGCAGCTCCAGGCAGGGCCGTGGTCCCTGGGCCCACCAGACACAGCAGACCAGGCTCCCCCAATGCCAGGTCTCTCAGCCATACACCTTCGACACACCTCCCCGCACTCCACACGATGACACCAGAAAACGCAGTCAAGGCTTGGCGAGGCCACCGCCAGACCACCCTCGGTGTTATCAGAACTGCCGGTCTACATGGGCTAGCAGTTAGCTTAGCCTGCCCTGCTTTCACGTCCTGTCAGACCACCGTTGGCGTTATCAGAACTGCCAGTCTGCATGGGATAGCAGTTAGCTTAGCCTGCCCCGTTTCCGCGTCCTGTCAGACTGCCCTCGGTGTTTCTTCTTCAGGCGCAGCTCCAGGCAGGTTCGTGGTCCCTGGGCCCACAGGACGCAGCAGACCAAGCTCTCCCAGCCGATCCAGCACCAGATCTCCCAGCCATCAAACGAAGACAAAACTTAGACGTGGACAAAGACACTGCATGGACAGTACTGGGTGAAACCGCCGCAAACGTAAGTTTGCGCCACCATCTTCCCACACCGGTACTGAGTGAGGCCGCTGCAATCATGAATTTGCACCGCCACCTTGCCACACCACAAGCAGTGTGGTCATCGGGTTTATGGTACATGCTTTACCAGGTGAACCATCGGGGCGCCCGACCAAGTCAGATGTTTGAGCATACTGACTCACTTAGTTAAGCAACAAGTTTAATCAAGTCTGATGTTTTGTAAATGAAGGTTTTTCAGGCTTGAAGCAGTTTTTTTTTATAATTTTCTAGAAACACTGAGGTAAAATGGACAAGTAACAGGGAAAAAAAAGCTGTAAACATTTTTATTATGCAGGCTCTTGACGATATTGCAAACACATCTAGATTTAAATTGAATGAAGAGATTGGAAGTTTAGCAGACACCAGACGGGTCAGCTGCCTTAACAGCATCTTGGGTGAGAATGACTGACTAATGCTAAACTGGATGTCAGCCAGCTCAGGTACTACAACTCTGGGGACACACAGAAGACATGATGCGTTATGATCAGTCAAGAGAGGAAAAGTACAAAGACACACATGCAACATATTACGTGTTTGTGGAGCTCATGGTCCGTTTGTGAAATTCCAACATTTTTAATTGGTGTCTTAGCAGCAGCTCTGACCTTGAGATTGTGTTTTTGCTTTTTTTAGTCTCTCTCTTCCTCTCTACCTCAGACACTCACTCACTCACACACACACGCACACACGCACACACACAGTTCAGGCTGTGCAGGCAGTCTGTTCTTGCCTGTCTCTGCTCCTCTTCCCTTCTGGCACCTCCTCCAGTGACACGGGCACACAACCCTTTTGAGACTTAGATAAAGCATCTAGTCAAGTCTCCTTATAGCACCAGCTAGAACTAGAGGCTGCACTTGAACTTAAAGAATAAAAACTCCATCCTTAAAACTAGCAACAGCTAGCTGGTTTACATAAGGTTTCTGTCCATATTTTGAATTAGCCAGAGAGAGGATACTGCTTCAAGCTGCTGAGTGGTGGCATGTGGAAGGACTCCAGACCAGCAGGCTGTCACATGCAGGCCTTGCAGTGGGCTTACTGTAGAGGTCTGTGTGTGTGTGTGTGTGTGTGTGTGTGTGTGTGTGTGTGTGTGTGTGTGTGTGTGTGTGTGTGTGTGTGTGTGTGTGTGTGTGTGTGTGTCTACATTTGTATGTGTGCTGGCCACAAACTGATTTGTGTCCACACAGAAGTAGACGTCCAAACACAGGCCAAAGTGCAAATCCAGTACCAAGAGGAAGCCCGGTGACAGACAAGCAGCACAAAAAAGGGGAAGAAAAAGGCTCGTGGGTGGGTGGAGTGCAGAGGAAGCAGTGGAAGTGTGGCACTGGCAGCCGCGTTGATGTCCGTGCTAAGTCTCTGCGCAGACTGTTAACAAGGAAAGGACAGGGTAACAATAGCCCGTAAGAGTGCGGGTCAGTTAGAGCAGACGTGGTCAGAGGAAACAGATAGGCTCTCTATCGCTTCCTCTATGAGTCTCGGGAGACGGGCACGTGTCAAACCCACAGCAACACAACTACCTCTTACAGTGAAAGGACAGACAATGACTCAGGCTACGTAAAAAATGACACTGCACTTCAAATAATTTAGACAAGGAGCTATGCTCCACTTGCACGCGTGCGTGCGTGCGTGTGTGTGTGTGCCCATGCGCCAAGTGACAGAAAAGAAGACCAACAGAGATGACAAGTGAGCAAAAGCACCAGCCTCTGTTCTGCAGGGTTGGGGGGGGGGGGCATGGCATACAGATCCATATTTGTAACCTTGGTATTCGTAATGATTTGAGTCTCATGACATGAGAATAAAATGGTCGTCATATGGTTGTTGCTGTTGTTGTTTAGCTTGATGCCAACTCAGTCACCAAAAGCCAACTGGCTTGTGCCAAGTCTGGCTGTGCAAAAGGCTGCCAGCAAAAAATGCAAAATTTGGGTAAGCCTATCATCTCCAGGGTCACACTAAGGACTAGACAGCAGCAAAAGAGGGGAAAATTTGTCAAGTCTACATGATCAGAAAAAATATGCTCAATTTCAACAAAATAAGATGCAGTTCTCACTGAATATTGTGCTCCATCAACATTTCAGAAAAGAACATGTTTCTCTCTGGAGTCTACTAGTTACGATGAATTCAGGCCTAGTGTTGGGTTTTACTAACGCAAACCTTCATCCAGCTTTTAAACATTTGATTTTGCCACTCTGAAATGGTGATATGCACTCAACAACATGTTATGCAACCACAAGTATTAGTTTCAAGACTTTGGTCTTCAAAATTTGTGCAACATTTTTTCATGTCAACATCTTGGCTGTTCAAAACTACAAGAATGGGGCATCTGGGTAGCGTAGCGGTCCATTCCGTTGCCTACCAACACGGGGACACAATTGGCCGTGTCTGTGGGTGGGAAGCCGGATGTGGGTATGTGTCCTGGTCACTGCACCAGCGCCTCCTCTGGTCGGTCAGGGGCACCTGTTCAGGGGGGAGAGGGAACTGGGAGGAAGAGTGTGATCCTCCCCCTGCCGAAACTCCTCACTGTCAGGTGAAGAGAAGCGGCTGGCGATTCCACATGTATTGGAGGAGATATGTGGTAGTTTGCAGGCCTCCTCGGGTCGGCAGAGGGGGTGGAGCAGCGACCAGGACAGTTCGGAAGAGTGGGGTAATTGGCCATGTACAATTGGGGAGAAAAGGGGAGAAAAATCCCCCCCCCCAAAAAACTACAAGAATGGTTTGATACTGACTTTCAAACAGTATGATTACACACAATTTAACTATGATGACCCAGAATTTTCTTAGGCCAATTCTCTTTGCTGCTATGTTGTCAATGATGCCATGTGTCATCAGATCTCTGAGTCACAGATTAGTTTCACGTTGACTGTTTAACAACACAAGCTTACACAACGCCACCTCATGAGCTCGGGTTAGAGCGGGCGAGCAATAGGTCAAAGTTTGGCCAATGTCTGAGCTCCAAAAACTGGGTCAAGTTGTCTTGAGAGGCAAAGTCTGTCGTTGTTGTGATACGTCAGCTTTCTTAAGTCTCGTTTTGTGATTTGTTGTTTGATGGGCTCACATACTGTTGCACAAGCTTTTGTGAGCCTGGCTGTTCACACAGTAGCCTATCTGTTGGGACACCCCGAGTCAAGGTTGCATTGGCAAACATTCATTGGCCAATGTTTGTTGGCAAAAATTAAAAATCCAAATGCCGTTTTGTCAGTACATCACCTCACTACGGTTAAGTAGGTTTATAAGCAACAAATGAAAGTTTCTTTTCTTTTTTGCATAACAGAGACAGAGAGTGAGAGAGACAAAGATTAGGGAGTAACTGAGAAATCAGTCTCTGCACATTCTCTAACAGGACTCAATCAGAGACACACCTCTTCTTCTTTTGGCTTGTTCCCTGTTTTTCAGGGGTTGCCACAGTGGATTTTATATTTTCTGACAGTACCGTGTGAGGGCACAGCACCGATGGCGGCCGTTGTTAACCCAGGTTCGACAGATCCGGTGTGGTCTTGTCAATCCGCATACTGATTTGGCAAGATTTTACATCAGATGCCCTTCCTGACACAACCACTAACCCTATATGGACAGGGGCACAGGTAAAGTACTGGATGCCATCTCAGTATTCATGGACTTGCGCCTGTGCCTGTCGCCTGACTCAATCAGAGACACACCTAGTTACTAGTAAGTCAGCCAAGCAACTAGCAGATCTTGGAAACGCATATCAATTGGTCTTCAACAACCAAATGGTGTTAGAGAACCTCCTTATCTTTATCTCCGCTCCTCACTCAAAGAATATGTCTTTCACATTCATGTCGATGGCACTTCACAGGTACACAGAGAGAGAGAGAGAGAGAGACACACACACACACACACACACACACACACAAAGCTTTTCTCAGGAGTAGCTAGGTGCTGGTTGGTCCCCAGGGCTTTAGGGTGAGACAAACTTGAGAGGTATGGCATGTTGTGACCTGATAAAGGATGCAGCTATGTGCCAAAACACACACACACACACACACACACAAACAAAATGCCTCTCACACGCACCCACACAAAATGCCTCTCACACGCACACACATACACAATACTGCTCTCTCGCATGTGCACGTGCGCGCGCGCACACACACACACACACACACACACACACACAATATCCTTCTCTCTCATGCGCGTGCACACACACAAATGCTTCTTTCATGCACGCACGTGTACACACACACACACACACACACACCACTCCTCCTGCCATGGCTGCTGAAGACTAGCAGTAGCCAGTGAATGCAAAATAGTCCATTCACCCTGCAAACAGGACATGGGGGTAGGACTGCCTGAGCATTATTTTCAACAAAATGCATATGATCCAACAAGCCGCAGTGCTGAAGCCATCAGCTGGACCTTCAAAATGAGAGGCTTGCTTGATTAGTGCTTTGAGCCTACCAAGGTCACCTTGGCGGCGGCCCAACTAAGGCCTAGATGTGATGCTTTATGAGGCTGGATGAATTAATGAGAGAGAGGGGGGGAGTGGTACCACTGACAGAGCAAAAAGGAGTGTTTCTGCCCCTGCCATACTGGAATGTGTATCTTTACGGCTCTTCTGAGTACCGCCCTTTCCATCATGCACCCCTCAGATAAACCAGAGAAGTCTTCAGGGCATCCCCCCCAACGATGAGCTCATCTCTTTCCAATGCAATATTCTGTCATGTTCTTTTTTTGTATTAACTTGCCCTACTAAGATAACCAAACAAGGCACTGAAGCAACACAAACATAAAGGAAAGTTGCTCCACTCGGTGTCATTTAAAACAAACACTACGGGCAATTATTGGTCCTTTATATTCTTTACCTAAGAAAAAGGCGGTCTCCTTGACAGGGAATAGATTTCATTAAAAAAGATCTGCCTTGAACATAGCTTAGTGCTGTCAAAGTGGTGGGTTCTTTTTTTTTTATATTTTATTTTTCCATCCATTATCCATCCATCCATTATCCGAACTGCTTATCCTGCCGTCAGGGTCGCGGAGATGCTGGAGCCTATCCCAGCAGCCATTGGGAGGCAGGCAGGGAGACACCCTAGACAGGCCGCCAGGCTGTCACACGGGGCTGACACACACACACACACACACACACACACACCTAGGGACATTTTAGTACAGCCAATTCCCCTGACCTACATGTCTTTGGACTGTAGGAGGAAACTGGCGCCGCCGGAGGAAACCCACGCAGACATGGGGAGAACATGCAAACTCCACACAGAGGATGACCCGGGACAACCCCCACACAGGGGTTGGACTACCCCGGGGCTCGAACCCAGGACCTTCTTGCTGTGAGGTGACCGCGCTAACCACTGCACCACCATGCCGCCCATTTTATTTTTCCCACCAAATTTTATTTATTTATTTATTTTAGTTTTATAGCTCATGTTGGTGGGCAACATAGTAATGGTATTGTCTTCTTCATGCGATGAGAAGGAAGTTCTTTGTATATACCTTGTATACATCAACACACTGCAAGCTGGTTAAAGTCCAGTCATCAAGTCCTCTCCTTGTCAAAACATCCTGAAAAAGTTATGCCGTTCCAGTTAGAGGAAAGAGACTATATCTTTCAGCAGGTTTCCAACAGATGCCTCTGATAATCATAACGTGTAGTTAAAGCCTTCCTTTCAATTTGTGCAACCTTAAGCAGCAACTTCAGTTTAGATCATGCAGCTCTGTCCCTTGGAACCTGCTTAACTGAGCAATATGGAGATAACAGATTTCCAGTAGCAATTCTCTCTCTCTCTCACTCACACACACACACACACACACCAGATCAGCAAAAACAATAAAACCACTGGCAGGTAAGTGAAAATAACATTACCTCGTTACAATGGCGCCTGTTAAGGGGTGGGATATATCGGGCAGCAAGTGAACATTCAGTTCAAGAGGTTGATGTTTTGGAAGCAGAAAAAATAGGCAAGTGTAAGGATCTGAGTAGCTTTGAGAAATTGTAATGTGATAACTGGGCCAGAGCATCTCCAAAATGGCAGGTCTTGTGGGGTGTTCTTGGCATGCAGTGGTCAGTACCTACCAAAAATGGTCCAAGGAAGGTGAACCAGCGATGGGGTCATGAGCGCCAAAGGCTCATTGCATTGTAAGCAAAAGCTAGCCCGTCTGGTCCGATCCCATAGAAGAGCTACCTTAGCTCAAACTGCTGAAAAAGTTAATGCTGGCTATAATAGACAGGAGGACACAGTGCATCACAGCTTGCTGTGTATGTAGCTAAAGACAGGTCAGGGTGCCTATGATGACCCCTGTCCACCACAGAAAGCACCTACAATGGGCATGTGAGCATCAGAACTGGACCATGGAGCAATGGGAGAAGATGGCCTGGTCTGATGAATCACATTTTCTTTAACATCATGTGGACGACCAGGTGCATGTGCATCATTTACCTGAGGAAGAGATGGCACCAGGATGCACTATGGGAAGAAGGCAAGCTGGCGGCGGCAGTGTGATGCTCTGGCCAATGTTCTGCCGGGAAACCTTGGGTCCTGGCATTCATGTCGATGTTATTTTGACACATACCAACTACCTAAACATCGTTACAGACCAGGTACACCCCTTCATGGCAACGGTATTCCCTGATGGCAGGGGCCTCTTTCAGCAGGATAATGCACCCTGCCACACTGCAAAAATTGTTCAGGAACGGTTTAGGAACACGTGGTTTGATGAGGTGTTCAAGGTGTTGCCCTGGATCTCAATCCAATCGAGCATCTGTGGGATGTGCTGGAAAGACAAGTCCAATCCATGGAGGCCCCACCTCGCAATTTACAGGACTTAAAGGATCTGCTGCTAACGTCTTGGTGCCAGATACCAGAGGACACCTTCGGCGGTCTTGTAGAGTCCATGCCTCGATGGGTCAGAGCTGTTTTGGCAGCACAACGGGAACCTACACAATACTAGGCAGGTAGTTTTAATGTTTTGGCTGATCAGTGTACATGCAAGGCTACACGCATGACTTCCCCTAACATGGCACTGCCCTGTCTTCAGGACCTAATAAAACACCCCATTACAACTTCAGTGGGGGGTGGGGAGGGGGGGGTTCATAGTAAAGGGGGAAAAAGGGACAAAACAAATTGTGTTGGATTCCAAAGAACCCGTTTTTAGTGCAGGAATGGGAACAAGCCACGAGTATTGTCCACATTAGTGCCCCCGCCCCCCCCCCACACCAAGACAGAAAGAAAGAGGAACAAATACATGCACACCAAAAACAACTGTTTGCTCTGAGAGTTCACTAGGTCAGAGTTCACACTGCAGAGCAAAACCTGACATGGGGGCTAGGAGGAGACCAAGAGTCGGAGAGAGGAAAAAGATAAAACGTGTCGTGAAATCACCAACCTAATGAAACCACGGTTATTCAACATCATGGGTGTGAGACAGAAAAACAGAGAGAGACAATGAGTGAGCCAGGCAGAGGGAGAGAATCTGCCAAATCTGGCCCCTTGCCTCTGTTAATAACATAGCGGGTAGTTACTTCTCCCATCTGATAGCAGCTATGAAAGATTGATTCTTTCATCTTACACAAGACAGAACAATGTTGCACTGTGTGCGACAGAGAAAGACAGAGAAGGAGAGAGAGAGAAAGAACCCGAGCCAACATTTAATGGAAAAGGAGCAACAGCTGAAGCTGAGCAAACAGCTGTATCTCTTCAACGCCTGCAATGCCCCCCCCCCCAGCTCCCTCTCTCCCTGAACGAGCCCCTCACACCCCTCTGATCCTCCTCTCCCACAGAGCAGCCTGGCCAGGGGCTACATCACACACACAATATCCACCCGAGCTACAGACAGTATTGGTTTGAATCGCCATTCTCCCCTAAGACAAGCACAGACAGGATGCACGTGCCGCCAAACATTCATCTCCATTGACTAAAAATAGGCAAGACAATGCCCCCCCACACACACACACACACACACACACGCCACCACTCCTCCTACCACTTCCAGCGCT
This sequence comes from Lampris incognitus, assembly GCF_029633865.1. Classification (NCBI taxonomy): domain Eukaryota; kingdom Metazoa; phylum Chordata; class Actinopteri; order Lampriformes; family Lampridae; genus Lampris; species Lampris incognitus. Next base: position 99,421,016 of record NC_079213.1, on the reverse strand, counting down.
ACCAGACCCTCACACCAACACAGGGGGAACTCTAAAGACATCAAGATTGTCTTCCCGTTTACAAACAAGCAAGAAATTAAGAGTCACTGGGTGCCATTAAATTCAACCACCTTACAGCTGCAACACTGAAGTCGATGCACCAGTTACTTTAAAATTACCTTGCCACAACAGAGTCAAAGTTTATCCTTTCATTGTGCACAGCGTACTTATGAGATGACAGTTGAACTGAACTGCATTAAACTAAAATGCCACCCCACTATCAAGCCTGTAAGGAAACCCAGCAGAGCAGCTCATACTAAGCGAGCACATGCAAGGGTGTGTGTGTGTGCGTGCATGTGTCACTGAGCGCTGCCTTGCCGGGGGCGTGAACACACACAGCCAGTCTTGGTCTGCGTGCCTACACCTGTCCTGTGATACGGGACAACTGTAACAGGAAACAGATTGTCTCCGACACACAGATCTACACGGATTCTACTCGATGATGGAAAGCGATGCTTTCTCTAAACAGGTGAATCACTGCCATTTGTTTGTTGGGGACCTGCCCTGTGGAAAATGGAGGGATCAGAAAAGAGCAAACAACAGCGAAAGTAAAGCAGGGATAAGGCCTCAATTCACGAGCTCTGTTTTCAAAGCCAAAAAGCCTATTAAGAATCTGAACAGTAGTCTATATGACGAAATAGAGAGAGAGAAGATCCTGTTTGCCTGCATCCGGTCTATTGTCTCTAGCAGGGTTCCACGACAGGGGTATTGCTCATCGCTCAGCTCAGCTGGACACTTTAGGCGTGGCGGTTGTAAACAGATAGATGGGGTGGAGAGTCTCAGCACAAAACCTCATCTTCAATATGGAGAGTGTTGTGGAGAGCTCAGGGATAAGACCCGAGCAACATGCTGGGAAGTGGTGGGGTGTGGCACCAGTATGTACACATACTGAGCCAGAGGTGGGATTAATACTTGCGTGTCTACATGTACAAACTGTGAGCTTTGGTTCTGGTTCTCCATTTATAAGACAAAAGGCCAGATCAAATTCCCCCACCTACTACCCCTCCTCCCCCTTTTAGATGGACAAGTACCGACATGCAACCATTCACTCGCACAGCGGTGGGCTAGGTGTCACTCTGTACCCTAAAAACACAGACCACACTGACAGGAATCAGGAACCTGTGGCAAAGAGAAAAATTAAAATTTACAGTTTATGGAACGCCAATATTGAGCAGTACATTACCTGAAACACCTTCACTCTCAACTCTGCCTTCTGTCTTTGAATAAAACATCCTGCTAGGAAATTTATTCAGACAGGAGACATTAGAGAGAACAGCATGAAAGAGTCAGGTGGAGCAAAATCTTCATGGCTTACATTCTGCACAGCTCAAAGGCAAGACATTTAGCCATGGCCCTATCCCTGTACCATGACACCTGACCCCATGACCCCTGACATATTACATTCACAAACAGAGCCCTGCTCCGACTTCTTGGCTGGGAGCCGGATGAATTGGAATAATGCTCAATAAAACAGAGAGAGAGAGAGAGAGAGAGAGAGAGAGAGAGAGAGAGAGAGAGAGAGAGAGAGAGAGAGAGAGAGAGAGAGAGAGAGAGAGAGAGAGTGAGAGAGCGAGAGAGAGAGAGAGAGAGAGATGAGAATCACATGCTAGGTTGTCAATTTAAACTGGAATTAGTGTGTGTACGCGAGTGTACGTATGTGTGTTAGTTATCCCATTCTTGTCATCTAGTTCTTTCCAATGGGTTCCAATAGGCAAGGCCCAACTGGAATTTAACACAGCAATTAGGAGTGGTGTGGCCTCATCAGCAAAAACCCTTCGACTGACATTCCAGCACTTGCTGTCACACATTCACAAATTCAGTTACACAGGCTTGACCTAGGCCTGGGCGGTCTGGCCCCTAAGGCGGTGCAGCTGTGTGCTTCACCTCGCCTACTGATCTTCCCTACAGCTCACTATTTCCTAGCCTAACACACCAACCTAACACCACTCCACATCCCATCTTGCCAAGTGTTTTGACAAAGCCTTTGTTTCTCCCTGCATGTCCAGAAGGATTACTGCCAACAAAATAAATGTACATATGCTAAAGGACACAGACTGATCATTTCTATGGCCACTGGGGTTGTTCTCTGTTCAATCAAGTATGGATAGCAGTGGCCTCAATGAGAGGAAAACACTGATTACGCTGAAAAAAAGAAAGTACAATATCTATGTATAAAAATCATATATCAACCTGCCCATCTCGACAGCCCCGCTATGGCTCAGCCCAGCTCCATACAACCATGAACTGTTTACACGAGACATCAGATGGAGGGGGGGGGCACAGGAAGAGAGAGGGTAATGGGGTGGTGTAGAAGGCGAGGTGACAAGGACAGGGGTGGTGCATTTGAAGCGTGCCGCTTGGGAAAACAACCCTGAATTAACCAGAGCGAAAGAGAAACAAACTGGTGCAGACGGGATGGCGATAAATTCACCATCAGGGCCCTATCTAACTGTTGGTGAATGAGAAAAAAAAAAGCTGTGGAAGAGAGCAGACAAGCATGGATGCGGAGAACCGGGATGAGAGACGGGGAAAAGCAGGGCAGTCCACCGTTGCCCTTCATGTGTGAGCCAATTCCTGTCAGCAGTTAAGAACAGGCTGAAATGGACCGAATGCTCCGAGCCCTTCGGCCGACGCTCAGCCTGTTGTGGTGTGCATTGCGGGGGAGGCCAGTTCCAGCAATCAGTCATGTGTGACTGCCTGTGTGCTCTCAATTACAACAGCGTGGGTCCTAGTGCTCTTGGCAGCCCCTACTCTTCCTAAACAAGAGTTGTGATTAGACCATGGCTGCAACTCAGGGGAGAAGACACTGGTAACTAGACACCAGTGAAAGAAGAACTCGCTTTCCTCAAATCCAGAAAAACTTGCTTTCCTCAAATCCAGAACGGTAAGTGTGATAAAATTTGTTTTAAAAAGGCACATTGTTGGGCATCCGGGTAGCGTGGTGGTCTATTCAGTTGCCTACCAACACGGGGATCGCCGGTTCGAATCCCTGTGTTACTTCTGGCTTGGTCGGGCGTCCCTACAGACACAACTGGCCATGTCTGCGGGTGCGAAGCTGGATGTGGGTATGTGTCCTTGACCTAGAGCCTCCTCTGGTCAGTCAGGGTGCCTGTAAGGGAGAGGGGGGGGGAGACAGGGGGGGGTAGCATGATCCTCCCATGCACTACATCCCCCTGGCGAAACTCCTCACTGTCAGGTGAAAAGAAGCGGCTGGTGACTCCACATGTATCGGAGGAGGCATGTGGTGGTCTGCAACCCTCCCCGGATCAGCAGAGGCGGTGGAGCAGTGACGGGACGACTCGGAGAGCTGATTGGCCAGATACAATTGGGGAGAAAAAAAAGGCACATTGCTCAATCTAAAAATGTTGAACTTAATTGCCTGCCACCAAGATATCAGATGTGAACGTTTAGGGACCTTATCCTGGTACACATTGATACTAAAACACATGCACAGGCAGACACACACACTGCGACAATCCAACGCTGGCCAAGCCGAATTACTAAAACACCCACTTAAGCCAATTGGTGGCAGCATCAGAAACACCTCACACATGACAACCGCTATCAAACATGCAACCGGGGACAGAATGATTATCGGTCTTCCAAGAGCAGGTTCTTAGTCTCAGAGCGAGACAGGAATATGTAGCCCTCCTACGCTGTGGTGGTGTGGGAACCAACAAGAAAAAGAACGAGGAGCACTGAAATTTAGATTCATCAATGCTTTCAGACCACTGCAGCAGTGACAGGAGAGAATGTGACGACATGTGACTTCACACTTCCATCTGTGCCGGACAGCCACACAGGGTTGCCCTAGCAACTGAGCAATAGTGTCAGTTGGAGGACACACAGAGAGGGGTGGGGGGTGAGAGATCCAGACCCAAAACGCTGCTGGAATATCTATCACATCAAGTCAGAGACAAAAACGACGGATGCTTCTCACTGAAAAAGGAAATCCAACTCATAACCTGAACTGCTGTTGCCGAATCAGACACGCAAACGAAAAGGGAATGCTCTGAACACACTATCGCACACATACATTTAATCTCATAACATCCTTTTCAAGCTGTGTAACGAGCAAGATATAACGCAGTAACAACCTGAGACACACCAGCGTTGGCAACTGCTGACGCACAAACCCCTCTGCAGTCTATCCCTTTCTTCCCGTATACACACACACACAAGCAGGGAGGGGGCTCCGATTCTAAGAGGGCAGTTGCATTTCACCCACAAATGTAATCTCTAACTAATCACATTTGCAGGCCTTGAACAGAGCAGCCACACTCTACTGCAGAGCAGATGGGCCCAAGTACATTGGGCTGCTCTGGGATTAGCCTAGCTCTGTAGGTGGAGGTGAGAGAGGATAGACGGGAAAGCAACTGCCAGTTACAGAAACCCAAGGCTTCCTCTTACCAGTGAAAACTCGATAAAGGTTGAAGAACTTAAAATGGGAGAACTGGCATCATGGCTGCCTTTTTCACTTGTTTAGGCCCCTAACCACCTTTCCATCAACTTTGCGACAAGTGAATGCAGAGCTGCTGGCCAGCAGCAAAGCATCAACAATGCACTTAGCTAAAGATAACCCTGCATTATACACAAACTAGAGTAATTAAAATTGAAAACAGCACTGTAACCAAGTTGTCGGACAACCAAAGTCCTACAGGCAACAGAGGAATTTTTGGTTCAAACACATTTGCCAACACGGTTCTTGTTGGCATGCAACACACATGCAGCATGACCATTTGTTTACCGTTAGGGAAGAGCGATAAAGCAGAAACACAATAAATAGTGATAATACAACACAATGTTTGCCAAGACAGCATATGTAAGAATGGGTTTTGATTACTTTAAGACCAACACTGCCAATCACAACGCAACTCTCTCCTCACATAACAGGATGGAAAACTGAATCAAGTGTATTTATTGGATTACGATCTAATCTCAGAAAAGACCTGCCAGATGTACTCCTCAAACTCAGTGGCCATTGTGAGAGAGATCACGGTACTCTTTGTCTATCAAGTCTTTTTTCCTCAGCAGTAGCCGCTTATAAGAAGTATGACAATTCCTTGCTTGCTCTTAAATTGGGCCTTCACCAGCATATGCCAAGTAACAACCAAAATGAATTCCTGACAAATTCCATCTCTGACATATGGAAGAGGCCTAAGGCGTTCATGCCATTTGGAAAGAATTAGATGTCAACCCCCCCCCCTTCATCTAAATTTCAGCTGCAATTTTATCTTACCTCTGAGACAATGCTTTTAAAAATGCCATGGCTGGCACTACAAAACAATACATTATTTTTCAGTGGACAGGTAGAATCTGCATGTATTTGAGTGTTCAAAGGGGGCTGCTGAACCTAAATAGAGGTTAATTTTGGTCCCTTTGGCATGAGGGGGCATCATAGCACTTCAAAGGCATTTCAGTTATGAGGCTGAACCAGTGGTCCATGGGTCATATGTTAAGTGTTGAGAACAGCAGCTCCAAACAGCAATACTAAATATTGATACAGAACCCTCCTTTGGAGCTCTTCAAAAATGGGTCACAAGGGCAAGCAGCAACAATGTCAAACATGAAGGTCTCCGACCAATGAAATGGTTAAAAAAGGGGTTTAAGCAGAGGCATGCTTTGTTTTAAAGAAAACAAAAGCAGCCAAACTGTGAAACAGGCTGATTATGTGTGAAGCTAATACTGTTTGACAGATAACAGAACTGGCCTACTCAGGAGTGTGTTCAAAGTACACGCCTTTTTGTTATTCTGTATTCTTGACTTTGGCTAGCCACAAACGAAGGTAACAATGACAGATGCAATCAGCCAGACATGAAACAATGACATTCTATTTCAGTTAGCAAAGAAATTAGGTTCGGAGAACCAAACTTTTGACAGATAAATCAATAAGCCCACATGCCAGAAATAATCACCAGCAACATTCTGGTGGCACTCTTTACTGGTGGAATTACAGCAATTGTGAAAGTGGGACATTGTTTTGCATTTTGACAATTATTGTACCTACATAATTCAAACACTTACTTGTTCCCTGTGTTCCCTGTTTTGCAGGGTTTCCCACAGCGGATTTTCTAGTTTCCATCGGTACCCTGCAAGGGCACAGCACCAGTGGCGGCCGTTGTTAACCCGGGTCTCAACCAACCCGGTATGGTCACATGCCCTTCCTGACAGAACCACTAACTCTATGGACGGGGGCACAGGTAAAGCGCTGGATGCCATCCCAGCATTCATGAACTTGCGCCCATGCCTGTCGCATATGCTTGCCATAAGATAGCAAAGAAAGAAACGTGAGAGGACTCAAGTCATCATAATTAATGCTATTGTTCCACAGTTGCACTAACAGGCGAATAAAGGAACGGACTCGCTGAATTAAATGTTAGAAGACCGCCATCAACAAAGCCCCTTTCAGCGATATCTTTCAATCTGATGCCAGAAGCAATGCAGTATGAATGCTTTTAAAATATTGGAAGTATCTGTACTTTTAATGATTTTGGCTGTGGTGTGTTTTTATTGCTTTTGTATTATATATTATTATAGTTATTAAGTGCCAGATGAACAGGCCGTCCTTCTTTCGACGCCAATCGAGTCATAAAAGCTGTATTTTGGGAATGAGACAACTAAATGTTAGGTCAGAAGTTGCTCCAACAACAGCTCATCGTGCTCCTTCTTCCCGAAAAGCATTCAGGCCACCAGTGTCCTCAGCAGCGGTCATCACTTTCAATCCAATAACAATTCTCTCTAACTTACTGACTCCATTTTACTTACAACAACAAAAAAGTGGGCCTAAATGATCGTGCATACCACATGCATAGAAGACGACACTGTCTGTGGTTGAAGCGTTGTTGGTTGGATGAATCCACGCCACACCCAAAAAAAATCCACCCAAGGGGGTTTACAGTCAGAGGTAGAGCCGGGCGCCCGCGGATGGCACAGCGGCTGACGAGCTACGATGCGCTGAGCTAACGACACATCCCGGACGCAAAGATAAAGCGCGAAAAAAAATTGGAAATCCTCAGCCACAGCGAACTGCGTGAAAACCAAACCAGCAATTTCCAAATTTGCTGACCATTTCTCCCTCACCCTCCTCACCCACAATCTCAACAGACGCGGGTCGCATATTAGCATACTGCGACGCTAACTAGCCGAGGTTAGCCGCTCATGGAGGCGCACGATTCATATTTTATATCGAACTCGTTTCCCTGGTGGGATTGGGGGAGTTCATACTTGTGGGAGGAGATAGAGACAAAACAATGGCTAAGTTAAGGCACTGGATTCAGGTTCATGCAGCGATATATTTAACAAAAATAGGTTCACAAATGAGCCACTACATCCCGAACCCCTGCCCCCCCCCCCGGCCAGCTACATTTTAATAGAGCAAACCACGTAGCGTACATCAAAACAAACATGCCCGTCCTGTGTGGCTTACGTTAGCTAGCTAGCACAGCGGCTGACATGTCTATTAATCTTCTACACTCGCAAGCGGACTGTCAATAAAAACACGGTTAAAGACAGACATTTTCCTCATATATCGACACGCATGTATGTGCCGTAACCTCACCTGCTTGGCGAAGCCAGCCAACCTGTTTAGGCGAGAAACGCGTCCGTTCAGCGCCACGGCGGAACACTGCAGTGAGACGGCTAAGCTAACGGCCGAAGCGATGCGCATCGCAACAGCTGTGTTCTGTTTTGAATGGGGTTGAGTGGACACGGACGATGGGCGGAGCTTCAGGCGAGCAAGGGAATCCACTCGACCCAAAATACATTGTTCGTGCATTCGTTGTAAACATAAATGCCTTACGGAGATCAGTTGACGCTAGATAAGTCAATCATCATTCTTGCAGTAATGATCTTTCTTTAGCTTTGCAAAAAAAAAAGAAAAGAAAACGCACAGTGTGGCCCAAAAATCCTGTTCAGTTCGTTTCTTTGGTTTTGATTCCCTCTAGCGGTAGTCACACCTTCATCCAGCCATCCGTTATCCAAACCGCTTATCGTGCTCTCAGGGGCGCGGGGATGCTGAAGTCTATCCCAGCAGTCATTGGACGGCAGGCGGGGAGACACCCTGGTAGTAAATGAGTGTTCTTTGTATGTCATAGGGCATTTGTCTGTCAGTACCCACCCGCTGCACCTAGAGTTTCAGACCTTGCCTTCTGGTTCCCGCTTCAAATACCCAGTAGTCAAAACATATAGATACAAACACTCCATTCCCTCAGCCATTTCACTGCTAAACTCCAATAGTAAGAGGCAATACCAACCCGACCTTGATAAACACTGTTAACACTGTTTGCTGTTGCATTGCTTTTCGTTGGTTTTGTTCTCCTCACGTCATGTTGTATTTATTTGCCTAGTGTGTTCTGTGGAGGGGTTGTGTGTTTAAATGTTGCCGCTGCTACACAACAGTCGCCCCTCTGGGGACAAATAAAACCTACTTGACTTGACTTGAATTCTCAGGTTTATATTATGAATAATATTATACTACATGTGTTTGTATATTGGCCAAATATAGCACCACTAATTGTTCATATGTGATCATTTGATTAAAAATTAAGAAAATAAAGTGTACTGAACCGCATACTCAGATCACACAACCATGACACCATGTGCTTATAAGTGATATTTTCTAAACTGCAGATTCATTTAGGATGGCAAAGAGAGAATAACTGATTATCATGCAGTCACAGAAATTTCTAAATAATCCAAGGTTGGGCATTTCCAAGTTTTATTATCCTCACATCCTTTTAATACATGTAGGACCGAAAATGTGGCAGCATAAAACATCCAAGTTTCCTTTCAACTCTGGTGCATCCAAATTGTAGATGAGGTAAATGAGCCCATGTTAACCATTTACATTCAAACTAGGAACATAATATCTCAAACCTTATAGTAGCCATATGCTGACACTGAAATGGTATTTGAGGGAGGATTTCCATGCCATCGGTGTGTGTGTGTGTGTGTGTGTGTGTGTGTGTATTAATTAATTGTAAAGCGCTTTGAGTGGCTGTTGCAGCTAGAAAAGCGCTATAAAAATGCAACTTGATTGATTGATTGCTCAATGAGGGTTGGACAGACTGATATCCAAAGACATCACATCCTATAATGACTGAACTAAGTCAATGTGGGTACATTAAGCTGCATTACTTCACTCACACAATCACTCCCCAAACTTGAGCTGCCTCTCTTGCTTCACATCATGCAGTTCCTTTGCTCTGTTCTTCAGCTCTTCTGCTTTCTTTTCATCCTTTTCTGTGCCATCCCCAAGTTTGTACATTCGACTTGCATTGGCACAGCCCCACACATGTCCAAGGTCACAGGCCTTGTTGGCATACTTTAAGGCTAAGGACATATCTGGTGCCAACCCTTTGGAATTGCCCTGGATGAACAAGGCACTGAGGTTAAAGCATGAAGGAGCAAAACCCCCATCACATGCCTTATCATAGTATTGCCGGGCAGTTGTTGCGTCAGGTCCTTCTTCCATGGCCCGCCCGTCATGGGCTAACAGACCAGCATTATGGCAGGCATCAACAGATTTCTTTCCCCCAGTATTGCAAGAACGCACAAAGCAGGAGTATGCAGTTTTCAGACACTCAGTCACCCCACCTGGTGGCGAGATTGTGGAGACAAAAAAGAGATCACAATATAAAGTGTCAATATCCGCAGATCTTCCTATGCTTTAAATTTCAATGATCTTCTGACGAGGTTTGGTCCCTGAGTTTTTGTCCCAACTGATAGGACATGGAAATAAACCCAACCACAGTAGGTCAACTGGTATTAACTATTATTATTATTAAGTATTGCTTATAGTACCTTTGCCTGTGACGTGGTATGACCCCAGTTTATAGCAGCTCTCTCCATGTCCGTTCGTTTCACAGTTGTGTTTAAGTACTTGTGCCGCTGAATCGTAGTCTTTCTTCACGCCCTCAAAGTAGTCAGCCAGCCTTTGGCATCCTTGGGGGGGGGGGTAGGAAAGGAGCAAAAGGGAAAACAAAACGACACCCATTACCGAGAATACGCGTTATTTCATGAAGAGGAGCGTTGAGAATATGGAAAGAAATGAAAACAAAATCATGAATTGCTTTTTTTGTACAAATCATACATTCACAAATGTTCTGCAATTCAGCACCACTGAGGCGAGGATAGCGCAGAACTGTACCTTCAGGATCCTTCTCTTTGTAACACTGATAGCTGTACTCAACGCCCAAATTGTCCAAAAATTGTGTCACCTCCTTTTCATCTTCAAAATTGATAAGTCCAGCCATGATTTGGGTTTACGAATTTAACGCCGTAAGCCTAAAAAAAAAGTCACGTGCTGAACACTTACCCCTAACTAGTACTTATGACCTTGCTGTGTGGCCAACGTTAGTAGAGTTTCAGATGCTATTGGTAACTCCCTGAGACGCCGAATAATGCGAACAAAAAATCATACACAAAGTTAACTACGACGGTTGTTTTCCAGTGAATATATTGGAGATTAAAGTCCCATGAAACACATACATCTACCTAGAGGCTCTATTCCGTATCTCGTAATCTTTTTTGAAACGCGCTTCCGTAGCACTAGTCCCGCCCCCTTTACCGTTTATGTGCTTCCGGTGTTATGACCTTTGTTTACTGTATATCTGGTCAAAAATAGATCCAAGTGCCCGTTTTAAAAAAAAATACAAATATTCAGTTATGTGCACTCCGCTAACCGATCGACATCCTTTGAAAAAATGAAATCGGAAACTGCATCGAACTGTGCGCGCAGTTGCATGATACGGATTTTCTGCACGTAGACGCCAACAAGTTCGCTAGCTGGATATAGCTAGTTTGCTAACGTTCGCAGTAGCTAGCCTGCCGTTTTCCTTTCCTATTTTCAGCAAGATCTACCTGACACCAAGCTCGCCTGCTGTTTTCCACAGTTGCAAATCGAAACGACTAAAAATCAGTCGACCGGCGGCTACCCGACGTTAGCGATAGCTGTTGTGTAGGAGGAAAAAACATTAGTTATCTGTTGCCCGCTTAAGCTGCCCAAAACTACCCTTAGTTATCGTCACCATGGCCTTTAACTTCCTACATATGGTGAGTTTCTTTTTTCTTTCTTTTTTTTGTCCCTGCAAATTGTATGCTCTCATTCTATTTTTCGATCTTAGATAAATGATGTTTTGCTATATGATCAGCACGGACGTGTATCCAAAGTTGGAATAGCTATTAATGTCCTGTTTTTGTTTTTCAGGATGAGTCTTCCCCGGCGTCTTTAACGGACCTGTGCCTGACCTATGTAAGCCAAAACCTGGAATGTTTCTGCGTTAAACGCGCTGATGGCGCTCTCTGTCTCAGAGAGGCTGTTCTCTTCCCACAAGAGTTGGCAGACCAGCTTTTGGCCAAGATGGCAGTAGAAGGTACACGTTTACACACATGCACTCCCAAGTCTAGCTTGACTAAAACAGGGTTGGCATTCCTTATTCACTTTTCTCTATTGTTGGAATTTAAGGCTGATAAGAAAAGATTATGCATCAATAAGCACACGCTCACCATTTCCCCTATTCATACTGTAGTAATGACATCATCACAAAATAAGATTAGTTGACCACAGCAGAATATTTCTAAATGGTTTTCCTTCTTGCATATACCTCCTAAATAAGCTTAAATTTAACTTTGCAATGGCTACATTTTCAAAATGGGTTCAGTTGTTTACATTTTTAATGTTTGTTTTGTGGTCTTGTATCCTCACATGAAACTCATGAGAATGGGAACCTCACCCCTGTAAAAGTTGGTGAAAATCCTGCCTTGGGCCATAGTGGGAGATTGAACAAGACTAATTTTTTTTTCACACCTCTATATGAGCAGTGTGATTCCCAAGGTTGAATGCTAAACAGTGTACCTTCTACTACAGGTCTACTAAATGACAGTACAGTGGGTGTGTTCCGAAACTGGGAATACCTGCGGCTGAGGCGAGCATGCATCCGCACAGCACGTATCTCTGCAGAGGCCTTCCAGAGAGCCCTCTGCCCTCACAGACTGCTGGAGTTGGATGCTGCTAGAGTCAATGCGGACCTCACCATTGCTGATATAATTCAGGGACTGGCTACGAACAAACACTGCCAGGTAAAGAGTGTGACAAACAGCGCAAATTTGGTTTTAGAGAGATGCCAGCTTACCATCAGACCACCCTTTCAGTTCTTGATTTGGCTCTAAATTGTGACCAATGAATGAACTTTTTTTTTTGTGAGCAATTGTTGAACATCAACAGAACATAATACAATACTTGTACATTTTGCCACCCTTCCTGCCCCCCCCCCTTGGTGGCTTAACCCCTCCCCCACCATCACTACCTCAGTTTAGACTCACCCTGTTAGGGCAACTTCTGGTCTATTTATCAAGAAGTTCAGTTATTACAGAGGCTGCCCCTTTCCACAGTTCCAACGTGATGGCCTTAGCTCTGTTTACACGGGCCATGGACAGTTCTAATGTGACCACATCTTGAAAGTACTCTGACCATTTTTTTAGTGTACCGTTTATGTGGGGGTAGCCATCGCTGTACTGTAAATTTTTTGGTGGCAGTTAGGCCTACGAGCCATAGCTTGCATTGTTTCTCATTCAGCTCCATTTGTGAGTCATCATTGAGTGAAAGAGGAATTGGTTCCAGGGGAACAGGTTTGCCAATAACATCAGACAGAGTTGATGCCACTTTTCTACAAAAGTTGTAGACCTCTGGGCAATCCCATATCATGTGTTTAAATGTTCCAGGTGCATTGAGGGAGCACAGGTCACAGTTAGGGCTAGCAGTTTGTTTCATATGGAATCTCACGATTGGTGAATAATGAGCCCTTTGACACAGCTTAAAGTGAATCAGCTGATGGTTGGGGTTCTTGGATGCATGGAATATGTTCTCCCAGACCCTTTCCCAGGTTATGTCTTCAATAACAATGATTTCCAAAAAACAACAATAACAGCATCCACCATGGGTGTCATGGTCATGAGAGAAGCGAAACCTCCTCCTCGTCTTTGTACCTCTATAAGACAATTTTTTTGTATTTGAAGAATTTCATCTCAAAATGTTTCATATTCATTTTAGAACGAAACATGATATCTGATGTTCATTGTTCCAGAATAAAAAAAATCGAACAATCTCTTATTTAAATTAACGTAATGACTAATAACTTTCAATATATTAAGTTGTAGGTTTATGCCAATTGACCTTTCGCAAAGTACCGCCCCAGAACGGTGCTTGTCCAATCCTATCTTAGCAACGGTTTCTATGTGAAGGAGGTCCGTCAAGCTTTCAAACACACAGCAAAATGCTGAAACGATGTGCCTATGGGATCTGCAAATTGGATAACTAGATATCTGAAAAGTTTGGAGGGGTGTAATTTTCTTTCCCTTCCCGAAACTCAGAACGCAAGAAGCGCAATGTCGGCAATAGATTTTGCTGTATAGCAGACCCCATAGCCAGCTTAATCCATCCAAAATCAACAAAAATACCTGTCTGCTCCAAGCTAAGCTTGCTACTAGCTATTATTTATAGGTAATACAGCTAACGCATTATTACTGTTACTTTTGCCCACACAATGATTATTACCATTATTAACATATCAACGTATTACTGACTAACAAAATAACATCATTAATTATGTACCTGATGAACGTAACTTGCTTAGTCTGTGGCCAGAGATACCTAATTTAATGATAGCTAATGATAGCTAGCCCACTAACATAACTTTATTATGCTAGTCACAGGTTAGCCAGGTTCCACCTTTAATTTCAGAGCATAAAGACCCGCGGGGAGGGTTGGCTGGGATGGTCTCTGGCCAGTCTTACCTCCTCATATCTGGCCTATTTTAAACGTTTCTCCCCCTCTGTGAGCTCCAGGTGGGGACCGGTCGTTCAGAAAAGTCATCCCGCCCGCGGGGGCATCTCGTTTGCCTTATTTTGTTGAAAATACCGGTTCTGGTCCGAAGGTAAAAAAAACCAAAGAAAATTCATGAGGTGGTTCCCCCGGCTCCGGGGCATGTCCCTGGCCGCCCTGCAACCCCTAGGAGCCCATACAGTGCCCCTGAAAAAGCCTGGATAAAAGAACGCTATGGGGAACCTTGGCCAAAATCAACACTATAATATGGTGATGTTGACAATGGATTATCAAAAATATACCAATAATAGCTGAAATATGTAACTTACCCTACAGTGCAAGAGCACAATTGGTCCACAATGTGTTTCAGAATTAGTTGATGGGGTTTCTCATTCTTTGATTGCGACCGGTAAGCTTTACACTCAATTACAGTCGCACCTAGCAGCCCGGAGTCCACGCAAGTCAGTTTTACTTTTAATATTCTGAATGTATCCTGCCACCGCATACTGTAGCCCCTTCTGCCTTTTCACGGGATGATATTAAGGATGAATTACTCCAAAATACATCACTTGTTTTCTCTTGGAATGCGCTGATTTCTTCCTTCATGTTTTGGTGTTTTCCGGCTACTTCCTGGATGGTTCTGAAATGCTTGAAGGGCATAGCAACAGTAACTAAGGGAGGCAGGACTTTGCGAAAGGTCAATTACTATTTTGGCAGAGCAAATATCATACCCCCCCTTTTTTTTCTCCCCAATTGTATTTGGCCAATGACCCCACTCTTCCAAGCCATGCCAGTCGCTGCTCCACCCCCTCTGCCGATCCGGGGAGGGCTGCAGACTACCACATCCCTCCTCCGATACATGTGGCATCGCCAGCCGCTTCTTTTCACCTGATAGTATGGAGTTTTGACAGGAGGACATAGCACATGGAAGGATCACGCTATTCCCCCCAGTTACCCCTCCCCCTGAACAGGCAGCCTGACCGACCAGAGGAGGTGCTACTACAGTGACCAGGACACACCCACATCCGGCTTCCCACCCACAGACACAGCCAATTGTGTCTGTAGGGACACCCGACCAAGCTGGAGGTAACACGGGGATTCGAACCGGCAATCCCCGTGTTGGTAGGCAACGGAATAGACCGCTACACTTCCTGGATGCCCCTGTGTTGTGTTCTTGATAACTATGGGCTGACTCAGCGTGTGGCAGAGCCCACACAACAAGGGGCACACTCTGGTCTTAATTAAGGGTCTGACATTGCTAAGGTTGTAGTGGCTGATGTCGCTCGCTCTCTCCGATAATTCCTGTGTTTTCTTTGAGAGTACTATCTCTGTGTGCACAAATGCTCAAACAGAGGTAATCACAAAACAGCATATCACTGAAAGCACCAGTGAAATATTTATTCAGGCTTTCTCTTCCACACCTGCTCTCTCTCAGGTCTCAGTCAATGAGCTTGTGGATAATTTAATTCTAAAATTACAGATATTATTGATACTATTGCACCCACTAAGGTGAAGGTGGTTTCTGTTAAGAAAAGATCTCCATGGAGATGTGCCGCGCTGGGCAGAATAGAAAAATGTGACGTAAAGCTGAACGCAGGTGGCGAAAATCAAATCTTACTGTTCATTACGAAATCTATAAAGAGAGACTGCACATTTATAATTTGGAACAGAGAAATGCAAGGCAGTCTTACTTCTCTGACATCATTTCCAAAACCACTAATAATGAGCGTGCCTTGTTTGCTACTGTCTACAGGCTAACAAACCCCCCAGTGGCAGTAGCCTCTGAATTGCTATCTACCAGGGCCTGCAATGAATTTTCCCCCTTCTTCAATGACAACATTCGAAAATTAGACAGGCAGCCAGTGCCTCCATACTAGGTACAGGGCATGTGTTGTCCCTAAGTCCATCTAAAATCAATTCAAATAGCATGTTACATTTTGTCACAATATCACGCTATTCCCCTCAGTTCCCCCTCCCCCCGAACAAGTACCCCAACCGACCAGAGGAGGCGCTAGTGCAGCGACCAGGACACATACCCACATCCGGCTTCCCACCCGCAGACATGGCCAATTGTGTGTGTAGGGACGCCTGGTCAAATGGGTGGCATGGTGGCGCAGTGGTTAGCGAAGTTGCCTCACAGCAAGAAGGTTCTGGGTTTTAGCCCCGGGTTAGTCCAATCTTGGGGGTCGTCCCGGGTCATCCTCTGTGTGGAGTTTGCTTGTTCTCCCCGTGTCTGTGTGGGTTTCCTCCGGGTGCTCCAGTTTCCTCCCACAGTCCAAAGTCATGTAGGTCAGGTGAATCAGCCGTACTAAATTGTTCCTAGGTGTGTGTGTGTGTGTGTGTGTGTGTGTGTGTGTGTGTGTGTGTGTGTGTGTGTGTGTGTGTGTGTGTGTGTGTGTGTGTCGGCCCTGTGATGGCCTGGCGGCCTGTCCAGGGTGTCTCCCTGCCTGCCACCCAATGACTGCTGGGATAGGCTCCAGCATCCCCGCGACCCTGAGCAGGATAAGTGCTTTGGATAATGGATGGATGGATGGATGTCACAATTTGATCCCATCAACCATAAAAACCTGGGGGACAATATACAACATCTGAAATCCTCTTCCTGCTGCTTTGATATTCTGCCAGCAATCTTTTTCAAAGATGTTTCTAATTGCTTGTCCTCAGATCTTCTACAAATTGTCAACACATCTCCTCTCTCAGGTCTCTTCCCACAGGCCCTGAAAACTACAGTCATCAAGCCGCTCATAAAAAAGAATAATGGAGACTCTTCACTAATGAACAGTTATAGGCCCACATCAAACCTCACGTTTCAAAGTAAAATAATTGGAGGAGTTGTTTTCCAGTGGCTCAACAACTTTTTGGCACGAAACAACAGTTTCGATGTCTTCCAATCAGGATTTCGACCACAGCACTGGGTGGGACTTTCTGGCACTGCACTAAACTGGTTTGAATTCTACTGAAAGGACAGGGACTACTTTGTATCTTTAGGTACAAGGTAGAAGAACAAAGTTCCCAACAACATTAAACATATAAGAGTAAGAACAGAGGAATCAATGAATGCTTTTAAAGACGAATTACTGATACATAACTGGAATATAGTATACAATGAAAAGGACACTGATAAAGCTTACGATTCATTCCTAAACATATATCAATCTTTATATGACAAAAATTGCCCAGTAAAACAATTCAACAGTAAACGGAAATATAAAGATAGTCCTTGGATCACAAAAGGACTACGTAACGCTTGTCATAAGCTCTACAAAGAATTCATAAAGCACAGAACCATCGAAGCAGAAATAATAATTGCGCTTGCAGGTCACTTCCCGTCCCCGAATGAATTAATTTTACTTGGTTGCACAGTGCAAGTGGGCTGATATATCACCTAAACACAAGTTAATGTATTGATGCTTTCAATACATTGATGGGCTGTCCTTACTACAAACGTAACTCCTGAAGCCTATGATTAATATCTTTTCTTGTCTCACCTGCCCCTTTGCCCTGAGTGGCATGCCATTGTCACCTAGATAATGTATTTCAAAAACATCTCAGCCAAGAGGCATCCGGGTAGAGTTGCATACCAGTTCAAATTCCCATGTTACCTCCGGCTTGGTCGGCCATCCCAACAGACACAATTGGCCGTGTCTTTTTTTGGGGGGGATTCCCCCTCTTTTTTTCTCCCCAATTATATACTTGGCCAATTATCCCACTCTTTTGAGCCGTCCCGGTCACTGCTCCACCCCCTCTGCCAATCCAGGGAGGGCTGTAGACTACCACATGCTTCCTCCGATACATGTGGAGTCCCCAGCTGCTTCTTTTCACCTGACAGTGAGGAGTTTTGCCAGGGGGACATAGCACGTGGGAGGATCACACTGTTCCCCCCAGTTCCCCCTCCCCCCAAACATGTGCCCCAACTGACCAGAGGAGGCGCTAGTGCAGTGAGGACACATACCCACATATGGCTTCCCACCTGCAGACACAGCCAATTGTGTCTGTAGGGACGCCCGACCAAGCCGGGAGTAACACGGGGATCCGAACTGGCGATCCCCATGTTGGTAGGCAATGGAATAGACCACTACGCTACCTGGACGCCCCCCAATTGGCCGTGTCTGTGGGTGGGAAGCCAGATGTGGGTATGTGTCCTAGTCGCCGCACTTGCACCTCCTCTGGTCAGCCAGGGGCACCTCTTCAGGGGAGGGAGAACTGGGGGGAATAGTGTGATCCGCCCACACACTACATTCCCCTGGCGAAACTCCTCACTGTCAGGTGAATAGAAGCGGCTGGCGACTCCACATGTATCAGAGGAGGCATGTGGTAGTCTACAGCCCTCCCCGGATCAGCAGAGGGGGTGGAGCAGTGACTGAGACGGCTCGGAAGAGTGGGGTAATTGGCCGGCTACAATTGGTGAGAAAATGGGGGGGGGGGTCAAAAAACCCATCTCAGCCAACAAATGCAGAGACTTTTTGATTGTAACAAAGCAGTATGTAATAGAGTTCGTTAAAAAGAAAAATGAGACAGGACTACAAAAGATGAGGCAAAGATGAGGAGGAAGATAAAAATGTGAGGGAGAGTAGACGGCAGAATAGATCAGCAGAAGTCAATCATGATGTAAGATTTATGCATAAAAATTTAGATAAGTCATGAGCATTTATACTGTGCCCCAAAATAAAGAAGTTATATCATATCTCAGTGCTACCAGCTAAGCAAATTGGTAGCAGAATGGCTGTCAGTGGCAAAGTTGATTCTGAGTTCTGTCTGGTTGATCTCAAAAATGAAAGACACTTTCATTTTTCAAATTTTCAAGTGCTATTGGATCTACTGGTGTGCATTTGTAAAAACTGGCTACACTTGTTCCTTAGTAGTTTTTCTTCCTGTTCTCTCTCCCCGTTCTAATCTGTCCTACAGGATTCTCTCCAACGTCTGGTTTTGAACGGTCTCACCATGTCCTCTCTAGAGGAGCCAAGCCACCACCGCTTCAGCTCCCTCCAGGGTCTTCGCTCCCTCTCACTAGCAAACGTAGACTTCTATGACTCAGGGCTGGCCGACGTGTGTTGCCTGCCAAGGCTGGAGAGCCTGGATCTCTCCAACACTTCAGTCACCAACCTGAGCCCTCTCCTAGGGCTGAGGGAGAGGCTCCGCTCACTAACACTTCACCAGCTGAAGAGGCTGGAGATGAGCACTGCTCAACTACTGGGAGTCATAGGGCAGCTGAATGTACTTCAGGTTAGTGGGATAAAGGGAATTTAGAGTTAAAAACTAAAAAAGTGACAGTGTGGTACATTTTCTGCATATTTTTGATTGAAAATGGGTCAGCAAAAAAATAATATTTCACTAGCAGTTATTGTATTTACCAAAAATACTATTTTGTGTGTGTGTGTGTGTGTGTGTGAAAACCCAACCTGTGCAGCACCTGGATATCAGTGATGATAAGCAATTTACCTCTGACGTGGCTCGTCAACTCCTTGGGCAGCCAGGGATTATGCCCTCTCTCGTATCCCTGGATGTGTCAGGGCGGAAACAGGTATGTACAGTATATATATATATATATATATATATATATATATATATATATATATATATATATATATGTATGTATATATATATATACATACACACACGCACACACACACACACACACAGTATATGGGCGCCTCGGTAGCGCAGTGGTTAGCCTCACAGCAAGAAGGTCCTGGGTTTGATCCCCGGGGTTGTCCAACCTTGGGGGGGTCATCCCAGGTTGTTCCCTGTGTGGAGTTTGCATGTTCTCCCCGTTTCTGCGGTGGGTTTTGTCCTGGTGCTTTGGTTTCCTCCCACCATCTCAAAAAGACATGCATGTTAGGGTTAATACTCCTGTCTTCCCCCTAACCAAGGCAATGGCAAGACGAACTGGAGTTGGTCCCCAGGCGCTGCACGGCGGCTGCCCACTGCTCCTAGCTACACTGCTAGGATGGGTTAAATGCAGAGTGTAATTTCCCTATGGGGATCATGAAAGTATATCAGTATATAAGGTAACTATTGAGTGAACATTTGTAGAATTCAGGATGGAGATTCAAGATTCAAGCCCTGTGATGGCCTGGCAGCCTGTCCAGGGTGTCTCCCTGCCTGCCGCCAAATGACTTTTGGGATAAGCTCCAGCATCTCCACAACCCTGACAGCAGGATAAGCAGTTTGGATAATGGATGGAATAATGGATGGATTCAAGATTATTATTTTTTTATCTTGTGCATATGAATTTTGACAGGTGACAGATGCAGCTGTTAGAGCATTTGTTGAGGAGCGACCAGGAATGACCTTTGTGGGACTCCTGGCCACAGACGCTGGCTTTTCTGATTTCCTTTCTGGAGAGGGAACTCTAAAGGTAAGCCTGGACATGTACCTTCACAGAACTGTGTGTGTTGTTGTTGTTATACAAGCAGGCTCAATTGTCTCTGGTGTGCTTGTGTGTAGGTGACTGGAGAGGCTAATGAGACCCAGATCTGTGAGGCATTGCGTCGCTACAGCGAGAGAGAAGGGTTTGTTAGAGAAGCTCTGTTTCATCTCTTCAGCCTCACCCATGTCATGGAGAAAGCACGGCCTGATATCCTTAAGGTGCACCCACACAGATATTGTATAAGAAAGCTCACTTGTCTCACTCCCTAAAGACAAAGTTCTCTTCGTTTCTACTCTAAGAGATAAATAGGCTTGCTGGGTTGTCTTATTACAAATGAGCAACATATAATTTGTTTTGTCATGTTCATCTAGCATCTCTGACAGGAGATGGCGTGGCAGCCACCTTTTTAACCCGAAAATGTTTTTATGAGTACTATCACAAATCCCAATCCCAGCCTCACCACTAAGACCTTCCGTTTGCTCTCCCTCATGCACCGTATTTTTTTGACTGTGTTGTGACTAACTTTATTTCACTCTCCTGTTTGCTTTTGTCTCTCCAGCTGGTGGTATTAGGTATGAAGAATCACCCTACCACTTTGAACGTCCAGCTAGCAGCCAGTGCCTGTGTGTTTAACCTGACCAAGCAAGACCTGGCTGCTGGGATGCCAGTCCGACTGCTGGGCACGGTCACCCAACTGCTACTGGAGGCTATGAGAACCTTCCCAAACCACCAACAGGTATCTCTATGCCCTACCAACGTTCCTAGCAGCATAAACTACATCAACACATAGGCAATCACATGCCATGGGCACTAAAAAAAAAGTGTACAGGTTTTCTTCTAACCAATCAGTACTCCAGATTGTCTTTATGCGTGCTCAATAATCCAGGTAAAGAAATCACAGAAAGTTGAATCAGTTTGTCTGGACACAGCGTTACTGAGAGAAACGTTTCATCACTCATCTAAGTGACCTCTTCAGTCTCAACTGACTGCAGGTATCCCCACCCTTATAAACAATGCAGTGGCACAACGACCAGAACAACGATCAGTTTCATATGCAGATATGGGCGTGACCATTAACTAGAATTTCAATGGCCATGTGTACTATTCACACAGAATTTGGGAATGTTTGCAATCACCGCATTGTGAAATGGCAACAGGGATACTCTTAGGCACCCCCATCTCGGTTCAGGGATGGTCATTCCCTCTTCACTTAGATGGCCGCTTTGACTCCTCATTCAAACCAGCATTCCTCCCTATCAAGGATGTGCACAGAAAGAGTGGCCGCTGGCCTGTAGATGGGTATAGACTTTAGAGTCAGTCCTGGCCTGACGTGTTAGCTCTCCTGTGTTGTACCATCCTCTTGGCCAGCATCTGTTTGGTTTCCCAGGTGTACAAGTCACGGCAACCCTGCCGGAACTTGACAGTGTACACTATATTGCACTGTTTGTGCTAGGGGACCCGATCCTTGGGATGGACCTATTTCTGGCGCGGTGTGTTTTGGGGTTTGAAAGCAACCGAGACGCGATGTTTGGAAAATAGCGTCTCAACTGTTCCGACACTCCCGCCACATTCCGAATCACCACTGATTTACGCTTAGGCAGCTGTTGTCCTAATTAGCTGGTGCACTGTTTGGGCGTCTTCCTGGCTTTGACAAACGCCCAGTTAGGATAACCACACTTAACCAGGGCCTGTTTAATGTGGGATTTCTCCCACTTTATGGCCATTTCTCATTATGCCACTGTATTGTTTATAAGGGCGGGGATATCTGCAGTCATTTGAGACTGAAGAGGTCACTTAGATGAGTGATGAAACATTTCTCTCTCCATAAACGTTGTGTCCAGATGAACTGATTCAACTTTCTTATATTTTCTTACCTGGATTATTGAGCATGCATAAAGACATGGTAGCAGACTATGTCAGATCAGTGCAGTATGGGATTGTTCTGTACTGACATCCTTTTTGGATCCCCTGTCTCCAGCTGCAGAAGAACTGTCTGCTGTCTCTGTGTAGTGACCGTATTCTACAGGAAGTCCCATTCAACAGGTGGGACACCTACTTTCTCTCTCCTATGAAACCATCTTATAATAATAATCATCATGATTATCATTTTTTCGTGCAGCTCTTTTCAAAACACAGTCATAGTTCTTTACTGCTTGAATACATATACAAAGTCCTAAATCAACAGTTCAGGCCCCCACACACTCTGTGTTCTTGGTAGGGTCTTAGGGCCATCCTATACAAATTTTTCAAGTTGTTGACAAAGTCGTTCATCGTGAATGGTGGTTCGCTCTCTTTGACCATTCAGTGTGACAGAGTTAAGGGCAACTGACAGCTCTGATCCACAGAGTCATAGGCTCCAATGAAATTTTACCAGTGTCAGAAAATTTTTATTGTGATTGTGTTGTGCTAAAAACAATGGCTACAACTCCGTCCTGGTGAATAGCCAATAGGAACCTGGTAGAAAATTACATTTACTGCACCAGCCATGAACAGCACATAAGCGCTTTGGATATCAAGATAAAGCGCTATATAAATGTAATCTGGTCAGGTGTCCCAACAGACACAATTGGCCGTGTCTGCGGGTGGGAAGCCGGGTGTGGGTATGTGTCCTGGTCACTGCAGTAGCGCTTGCTCTGGTCGGTCGGGGTGCCTCTTCAGCGGGGAGGGGGAACTGGGGCTAATACCATGATTCTCCCATGCGCTACATACCCCTGGCGAATCTCCTTACTGTCAGGTGAAAAGATACGGCTGGTGACTCCACATGTATCGGAGAAGGCATTCGGTAGTCTGCAGCTCTCCTGGATCGGCAGACTGGGATGGCTCAGAAGAGTGGGGTAATTGGCCAAGTACAACTGGGGAGAAAAAAAAGCCGGGGGGGGGAGTAACACTGTCCAGACATGAGAAAATAAAGCAATGTTAATTCTGTTCTTAATTTGCTTTTTTCTCTTAAAAAAATAACAAAAAGAACTGATAAAATACTGTCAAAGTACTGGATCGATAAAGTAAGTACTGTTAAAATCTTAACGATACCCATCCCTAATCGCATTGTGACAGTAGTCTCACTTAAACATGCATAATCTGACAAGGCAGATAATTGAGATTTTACTTTTTTCACATTGCACAATATAAGTCATAGTCAACTCACAAGACAGCCACAATTACACAGTGTGTGGTCACCATTACAAAGCAGGTTCAGCAAATTGAGGAACGTAACAGTGACACATGAAACGGAAGGTGTAGATTACACCAATAAAAGGGCGTTGCACAAAAGTAAGTTCTCTCCAAATCCCAGTTTGTACATAACGGTTCAAATGATCTGTTCCGTCTTTGATTTTTTTTTTTCTCTGTCAGGTTTGAGGCTGCCAAGTTAGTGATGCAGTGGCTTTGCAACCATGAGGACCAGAACATGCAGAGGATGGCTGTGGCTATCATTTCTATACTGGCTGCAAAGGTCTGTGCCATGCACTGGTTCTGTTCAAGCATACCAATGTATTCTGATATGTATGTATGTGTGTGTGTGTGTGTGTGTGTGTGTTTGTGTGTGTTTGTGGGTGTCAGGAGGCCATGTTGGGAATGCATTTTGTTTTTATTCACAAGTCTTCGTTCTTTTCCAGTTGTCCACAGAGCAGACAGCTCAGTTGGGAGCAGAGCTGTTCATAGTGAAGGTATTGTCCTCAGCGCAGCCATTTTATTTTTTTGCCATAGTTTTACCCCACCTCTCCCCAAAAAACAACTTCTGTATTGCATTGTTTCTCCCTCCCTAAAGCAACTCCTCCACATTGTGCGTCAGAAGGCAACGCAGGGCGTGGTCGACGCCACCCTCAAATTCACGCTGAGCGCGCTCTGGAATCTCACAGATGAATCACCGACAACCTGCCGCCATTTTATTGAGAATCAGGGGCTGGATTTGTTCATTAAAGTCCTGGAGGTACGCAAATACACACACACATATAGACGTACACGAAAACATGCAGAAATAGTTAATCAAAAACCTTTTTTTTTTTTTTGTCATGGTGAAAATATGTATGCCTGGGGGCAGGATGACTCATTCTTTTTTTGCTATTCTTCCCACTTCGTTATCTGCAGTCCTTTCCCACCGAGTCATCCATACAGCAGAAGGTTTTAGGGCTGCTGGTGAGTTTTCCAAAAAGGTGTTGTATTTACAAGTGTTATTTTAACCCATGGCTACGGTGACTGATGGGTAGATTCACATTATTAGAATATTGTCATGACCATCCACTCACCTTTTTCGTTTTTTTGTTTTTGTTTTGTTTTTTCTTGGTGGCTGTGTGTAGAACAACATAGCGGAGGTAGGAGAGCTGCACGGAGAATTGATGGTGCAGGGATTCCTGGACCACATCTGCTCTCTGCTCCACAGCCCTGAGGTGGAAGTGAGCTACTTTGCTGCAGGAATCCTGGCTCACCTCACCTCCCGGGGGGAAGAGGCCTGGACACTCAGTCTCAGCCTCAGATCCTCGCTGCTCCAACAGCTGGTGGGCTTCAGAAGGAATACTAATAAACACCGCAAATAGATAACACGCTTGTCAAGAAAAAATAGTAAAAATCTTTATACGTGCTTGTGTGTCCTTGTTCTTTAGCATACTGCCATCTTGAAATGGCCCACACCAGAATGTGAGATGGTGGCCTACAGGTGAGAAATACACATATAAGCTCAAGATTATGAATTAATTGATGAGTAGTGGCGAAGGGATAGGAATGAATAGGTGTATACGTCCTCCTATTTGAACCTGTAATATTTAATTTGTGTTATTTAAGAGAATTTGTTAATTGGGTTTGTTGTATAGGTGTATTGTTCGTTACAATTTAATATTGTTTTATTTTTGTGAGGTTTTTTCCCTTTTTTTACATATTCAAAATAATAATAAAAAAAACTAAATCAGAAACTGGTGACATGGTGGCGCAGTGGTTAGCGCGGTCGCCTCACAGCAAGAAGGTCCTGGGTCGAGCCCTGGGTTAGTCCAACCCTGGGGGGTCATCCCGGGTCGTCCACTGTGTGGAGTTTGCATGTTCCCCCCGTGTCTGCGTGGGTTTCCTCCGGGTGCTCCGGTTTCCTCCCACAGACCAAAGACATGTAGGTCAGGTGAATTGGCCATACTAAATTGCCCCTAGGTATGAATGTTTGTGTGTGTGTGTGTGTGTGTGTGTGTGTGTGTGTGTGTGTGTGTGTGTGTGTCGGCCCTGTGTGATGGCCTGGCGGCCTGTCCAGGGTGTCTCCCCGCCTGCCGCCCAATGACTGCTGAGATAGGCTCAAGCATCCCCGCGACCCTGAGAGCAGGATAAGCGGTTCGGAAAATGGATGGATGGATGGACTAAATCAGAAACTGCTTCCACTGCAAACATACACACTCACACACACACACACACACTCTCAGACTTTCACAAATCAGTAGTAAAACAGTATGTGTGTTGCATGTAGTAGCTGAGCTCAGATCCTCTCTCTCATTCTGCAGGTCGTTTAACCCCTTCTTCCCCCTGCTGGAGTGCTTCCACACCCCTGGAGTCCAGCTCTGGGCTGCCTGGGCCATGCAACATGTCTGCAGCAAGAACGGTAAGAGTCAAAGGTTTATTTGTCAACATACTTCATGTACAAGTAAAATAAGCAGTGTAATGATTTTTTTTTTTGGGCAACTCCCAACACTGCAACAAGAGAAATGGAACAACAATATTAAAATGAGCGTAAAATAAAAATACGATTTAAAAAAAGCTAAAAAATATCCAGGAGTATACAGAAGGTATAGCTCGATAAATACATATATACAATGTGCAGTTGCTATATACGAAACAATAACAAGTAGGTATACATATGCAAATACACTGAATGAGTAAAGTGGAAAGTGTCTGACATAGAGCGGTAAAGTGGTAAACGTGGCAGTAGTATTACAAGGTAATTATGTTGAGTTTAGTGTCCTTATGTCCTAGGGGAAGAAACTTTTTTTTTTTTGGATTTTCCCCCTTTTTCTCCCCAATTGTCAGTTGTACCTGTCCAATCACCCCGCTCTCTGAGCCGTCCCGGTCACTGCTCCACCCCTCTGCCGATCCAGGGAGGGCTGCAGACTATCCCCTTGCCTCCAATACATGTGGAGTCACCAGCTGCTTCTTTTCACCTGACAGTGAGGAGTTTTGCCAGGGGGACATAGCGCATGGGAGGATCATGCTATCCCCCCCCCCCCGAACAGGCGCCCCAACCGACCAGAGGAGGTGCTAGTGCAGCAACCAGGCCCCTTCCCTGCATCTGGCTTCCCACCCACAGACATGGCCAGTTGTGTCTGTAGGGATGCCCGACCAAGCTGGAGGTAACACGGGGAACTGCGATCCCCGCGTTGTAGGCAATGAAATAGACCGCTATGCTACCCGGACGCCCTGGAAGCAACTCTTTCTTAGTCTCTCAGTGTTGGCCTTGTGGCTAAGGAGACGTCTGCCTAACCGCACTGGCTGAAACAGCCCGTTATTGGGGTGATGGGGATCCATAACAATCGTTTTAGCCCTGATCCTGCACCGCCTGGTGTGTAAGTCCTGTAGGGGGTTGAGTGTGGACCCGGTGGTATGCTCAGCTGGCTGTACCATTCTGCAGGGCTTTTTGTCATGAATTTATTTCTGATTTTTCCCTGTTTTTCTCCCAATTTAGTGGCCAATCGATCCCTATTTTAATTCAAACACTCACCCTCGTACTGCATTCGTTCGCCAACTGCATCTCTCCGGCCGGCAGTCTCGAAGGAGACTGCCTCCCCAGTTTCGTGACAAGGTGACTCCAGGCCGAACCACTGTTTTTTCCGACACACACAGAGACGCATTCACGTGACGAACACAAGCCGACTCCGCCCTCCTCCCGAAGACAGCGGGCTTTTTGGTGTCGAGACATACAGTTCCCTCACCAGGTGGTGAATCACCCTACCAGGATGCTCTCAATGGCACCGGAATCAAAGGTTTTCTGGATCTTTGGGGAGATCTGTGACCACCAAAGTGTTTGTGTAAAGTGTCCATGTTAGGTCCTCAATGATGTGAATACCAAGGTACCTGAAGCTGCTCACACCTACCATTGCTACTACACATCAGTTCAAAACCAAATTGAGGTCTTGTATCAAAAATTCATCCATTTACACTCCATCTTCTTTTAATCACCTGTTTAATCATTTACTCAACTTATCCAACCCCACTTACCCGTGAATAATCAACACAAATGTTCCTCAATGTATGAATCAAGCATAGCATTTCAGCTTAAGCCCACGTCAGCCAACTCATACGCTTAGTGTTCATTAGTTTATGCAAACTGAACAAGTAATTGGTTTATTCAGTGTACCATTTTAAATCCGTTCACTGTTCATGATGCTTCTGTTCATTCTTTCTCTGCAGCTTCCCGCTACTGCAGCATGCTGTTGGAAGAAGGTGGTCTGCAGCAGCTGGAGCTTGTTCAGGCACACCCACTGACCCACGGGGATGTCAAACGACTGGCTGAGAGCATCCTGGAGAGTCTGAAGCGCCATAGAGCTCGCACGGGCCAGCCAGCACTCACACATACGTGTCGCCGCCCACCGCCACCACACACAGGTAAATCACATTTGCAGCGCACACAGTCTCAACTTTATTTGATTGCCAAGTAAGGCTTGAGCTCTCATTCTGGTATAAAAAGGAACACCGTTGTACTATTTGTCATAGTATCACATTTTCTCCTTCTCTTTCCACCTTTCAGAGAATAATACTCCCTGACCAAGATGAGTACTTCAGATCAGTTCAGTATCACTACAGAAGAGATTGAAGTGTGTGTGCGTGTGTGTACGTATCCCCCCCCCCCCACACACACACACACACACATACACATACACTTTGCCAAGTTTTCCTGGGAAGGATCTATTAAAGGGCGTGAACTGAGTAATTCCTTGCACACACCTTATTTATTTCCTTTGTATTTGTTGTTTTCAAAACAAAAGTATTTCCATGTGTGCTGTTCTTGTGAAGAATAAGGAAATGACGAGAAGACCTGTGAAGCACGAGTCTTGTTTCGAGATCTGTGTCCATGCTGTCATGTAACTCTGCCATCAGCATCATCACGATGTTGTACCAAAACCATCAAGTGCTCACAGAGAAATTGTAGCTGTGGATTTAAAGCCCAAAAGCTCAGCTGAGGGTCAAAGCGCTCTGGTCCTCCTCTCCCTCACTGAGGGCTTCAATTGTCTAAAAAAATCGATCCATCAGCTCATTGAACATACGCATGATGTTGTGAACTTGAGCATGCTGGAATCTGTCTGAATGCTTCTACCCTTTATTATAGGAATGCCTGCCAGTTTGTTTAGAGCAGTGTTTTGTTGACACCCCACACTTCTGGGTCTGTTAACTCCCCTCTTCCTCATTTAGTCTTATCAACACAATGCCTCTGATTTGATGCAAGTGTACACTTGCCGAGGGTCTGTTAAGTGAAGTAAGATGTTCCAAGTATTACGGACTGAAACCTACATTTATGAGCACACATACACTACCGTTCAAAAGTTTGGGATCACCCAAACAATTTCGTGTTTTCCATAAAAAGTCATACTTATTCACCACCATATGTTGTGAAATGAATAGAAAATAGAGTCAAGACATTGACAAGGTTAGAAATAATGATTTGTATTTGAAATAAGATTTTTTTTACATCAAACTTTGCTTTCGTCAAAGAATCCTCCATTTGCAGCAATTACAGCATTGCAGACCTTTGGCATTCTAGCTGTTAATTTGTTGAGGTAATCTGGAGAAATTGCACCCCACGCTTCCAGAAGCAGCTCCCACAAGTTGGATTGGTTGGATGGGCACTTCTTTGAGCAGATTGAGTTTCTGGAGCATCACATTTGTGGGGTCAATTAAACGCTCAAAATGGCCAGAAAAAGAGAACTTTCCTCTGAAACTCGACAGTCTATTCTTGTTCTTAGAAATGAAGGCTATTCCATGCGAGAAATTGCTAAGAAATTGAAGATTTCCTACACCGGTGTGTACTACTCCCTTCAGAGGACAGCACAAACAGGCTCTAACAGGTACTATTTAATGAAGATGCCAGTTGGGGACCTGTGAGGCGTCTGTTTCTCAAACTAGAGACTCTAATGTACTTATCTTCTTGCTCAGTTGTGCAACGCGGCCTCCCACTTCTTTTTCTACTCTGGCTAGAGCCTGTTTGTGCTGTCCTCTGAAGGGAGTAGTACACACCGGTGTAGGAAATCTTCAATTTCTTAGCAATTTCTCGCATGGAATAGCCTTCATTTCTAAGAACAAGAATAGACTGTCGAGTTTCAGAGGAAAGTTCTCTTTTTCTGGCCATTTTGAGCGTTTAATTGACCCCACAAATGTGATGCTCCAGAAACTCAATCTGCTCAAAGAAGTGCCCATCCAACCAATCCAACTTGTGGGAGCTGCTTCTGGAAGCGTGGGGTGCAATTTCTCCAGATTACCTCAACAAATTAACAGCTAGAATGCCAAAGGTCTGCAATGCTGTAATTGCTGCAAATGGAGGATTCTTTGACGAAAGCAAAGTTTGATGTAAAAAAATCTTATTTCAAATACAAATCATTATTTCTAACCTTGTCAATGTCTTGACTCTATTTTCTATTCATTTCACAACATATGGTGGTGAATAAGTGTGACTTTTCATGGAAAACACAAAATTGTTTGGGTGATCCCAAACTTTTGAACGGTAGTGTACCTACAGTGGATATAAAAAGTCTACACACCCCTGTTAAAATGGCAGGTTTTTGAGAAGGAAAAAAAGGAACCAAAGATGTCATAACTTTTTCCACCTTTAACATGAAATTGCAAACCATTTAGGGTAAAAATAAAAAACTTAGTAAGTTGGTTGCATAAGTGTGCACACCTCTAAACTAATACTTTGTTGAAGCACCTTTTGAATTTCTTACAGCTCAAGGCATTTTGGGTAAGAGTCTTATCAGCTCGGCACATCTTGACTTCGCAGTAATTTTCCCACTCTTCCTTGCAAAAACGTTGTAGAGCCATCAAAATGCAAGGGCATCTGCTATGCACTTGAAATTTGCCCTTGAGGCAAATGTGTAATTTGTGATATTGGCTTGTGCACAGCCCTCTGCAGGTCACCGCACAGATGTTCAATGTTATTCAGGTCTGGGCTCTGGCTTGGCTATTCCAAAACGCTGATCTTCTTCTGGTGAAGCCATTCCTTTGTTGATTCGTTGACGCGGCGGCGCGTCTGGTCTTCAACCAACCCAAAACAGCACACATCACTCTGCCGTTCACATCCCTCCGCTGGCTCCCAGTTTGCTGTGCGCATCAAATTCAAGGATAGAAAAGGTTGTGACACGATTTATCTTGGTTTGATTTTTTTGACATCAAAAAAACCTGACATGTTAACAGGGGTGGGTAGACTATTTATGTCCACTGTACTTGAAAAGCTTTCTCGTTTTATAACTGCATTGGCTCTTGTTTTCTGGTCGGGGCCCAACCACGAGCATCTAGATCGGTCAGTGTTTTGCAGATGCAAAAGAAGCAATGCTGTAGAAGCAGAGACCCAGGGTTACTCCTAACTTGTTCATAGAAACAGAAAATTAAGCGT
Organism: Lampris incognitus; assembly: GCF_029633865.1. Classification (NCBI taxonomy): domain Eukaryota; kingdom Metazoa; phylum Chordata; class Actinopteri; order Lampriformes; family Lampridae; genus Lampris; species Lampris incognitus. Next base: position 99,390,224 of record NC_079213.1, on the reverse strand, counting down.
GGAACGTGAAAATGTCCATCATGGGCACAAATGGCAATGAGGTGTATTGGTCAGTATAGATATGATTTGACCCATATATATGTGTATAAAGAGATGTGTGTTCTCAAGAATTTTCTGTATAGATGTGTGGATCTGTGTGGATGTATGTTAGGTGTGCTTACATATGTGTGTGTGCATGAGAAGCAGAGAGACAAGTATTTTGTGCGCATTTTGTTAAACAAGCAAGATCTTACGAGTTTCTAATTTGTACATGCTGTGTACCTATTGAAACGTAGGAAGGAAACGGTAATCATCATTGGGGTTTGTTTTAACTGTTGCACGGACACTATTACATTGTATATTAACTCTTCTTTTTTTCATGTGATTGAGGTACATGTGGAACAAAAGAGAGGGTAAATAGAGAAAAAAGCTATTTAAACACAGAAGCAAAGACAGTTGAGAACCTTCCTTTCATTTGAACTTACTGGCCGTGTGAACAAAGTCTCTCCGGGAAGCTGTTTTACAAAGGAGTATGTATGCTTTACCTAGCTGGAGGGTATCAGAAGCCACCACACAGTAAAATGACTCTCCCTACCATCCACTTGCTCAACCCGGGTTTTATTCTGATAACGCCATCACTCTTTTCTATGCAATCAAAGCTGATTTTGATTTTTAGGACACGTTCGGATACCCCAGACTTGTATCCAACGATACATAGGAAACTTTGCAGTGACAGGAACATTGGAAATTCATTAGGGATGCCAGTGGCACAGGACAAAATAGCTATAGGTAGCATGCCAAGTTTGTTAAGGTTAGTGGAGGCAATGTACTAGGCTATGAGGAATCAGAAGTATTATAAAATAGTAAAACAAATGTATGCAAAACTTGATATTTTTTTCTCTCAAAAGTTGGTCACGGCCTTGTTTTGTTTCAACCGGCCATCATGTATGTGCTTCTAACTACTGTAATGTACCTGGAACTCTATCCCTCAACGGTTACATCAAGGGCAAGATTTTGTGTAAATGAATAGATGGAAAAGAGCTTGTTTTTGTCATCTTCTCTTAATGTAATATATTGCTGAAAATGTTGGATTGAGAACTGAAACTTCACCCTTTAATGAAGGCCAGTTTCATCTTTCACGGTAGGAAGTTCATCCAACTGCAGTGGCAACATGCAGGCATGTCTGTTGGGATTGTGCCACGTTGCTGCTGAGAGTTTTTGAAATAAAGACTGTACATCCCCATAAACTGTTTATTTAGTGTTGGAATGGAGGAGTTGGATGTGCCTTCCCAAAAAGAAACTCTTACTGTAGTGTGTGGTGCTAAAACCAAACAACATGTACTTCAAAAACCACATCCAAGGATTTAAGGTAGCACTCACCAATTTGAAAAAGGACGGGGACAGTGCCTCATTTTCACCAATTTATTTTGGCCAGCAAAACATCCTAACATTTCGGCCTACTGCTACAGGCCTTCATCAGTGCATGAGTGTAACTAATGGCATGTGATCTATATAGGGCTTCATAGTGGTCACATGATACAGGACATGAAATGGTCACATGACAGGTCAGCAAGGTCACATGCAAAGGTTACATGGTCACATGACAGGTCAGCAAGGTCACATGCAAAGGTTACATGATCACATGACAGGTCAGTAAGGTCACAGGCAAAGGTTACATGACACAGATCAGCAAAGGTCACATGACAGACCAATAAAAAGGTAAAAAGGTTCAAACTTAGTTCATATTAATACATTTTTGAGGTAAGATCAACATCCAGTTCAGTAATTGTTAATCACAGAATAAAGATTAGCTACCTGGGAAATAGACAATATAGACAAAATTGGAAGAAATACAAAAAACACAGTAGGCTACTGCTATTAATTTACAGACCATGCAGTAGCCATCAGCAACCCTAGGGAGCCAAGTAACCAATCCAAAACCACATAGGAGATAGTGGCCAACAACAAAGCAACAATTCAAGGGGCAAATCACAACCATTACTCCCATTGCTGCTGAGTCTATATACAATATATACTGTAAATCTGAGTGATACAGTTAATAATTGATATTTCTTTTGTTTTTTTATTACATTTAGAAGAAACAATTCAAACTGAAATCATCATTTAAGCCAGCTGGAGCCATTGTATTTAGCGTGTAGATCCAAAACACATGTCTCTTTGAGAGAGTAGCTTTGCAATATTATCACCTCTAACTGGAGTGGACACTTGTTCAAGTCCAACAAAGTGTAAAGAAGCCAGAGAGCCATGGCTGGCTTCATGGTAATGTTTGCCTATTGCATAGTCCATGTTGACGGTGCATATAGCTGTTTTGTGTTCAGACACCCACCCTTTGCTTCAGACAGTATTTTGTCTGGCCAACATAAGCTTTTCCTCAAGGGCAGGTTAGTTTATACACCACAGAGGTGGTGCTACAGTTAATGAACTGTTTTATAAAGAACTTTTTCCCAGTTTGCGGGTGTGTGAAGAACTTCACATCTGTTGTATTGTTGCAATGGCTGCATCTCCCGCATCTGTAGTTGCCCTTTAAGTCAAGCCAAGACCGTTGTGGCATGTTTGGTTGAAAGGTGTGAACAATACTGTCCTTGGTGGTAGGTGCTCTTCAAAAGGTGAAGAGGGGAGGAGTTTTAGTCTGTTCACAAAGCGTGGCTCAGCTTGCAGAATATGCCAGTGATTGGGGATGATATTGCGCAACTGTTGGTGGCAATGATTAAATTCTGTAATGAAACATAATCGGTTTGCTTTTGAAGGTCTTTCTTTTGGCTTCAGTAGATCAGGTCTGGAGACACTGGAGGCGTGCTGGTAAGCTTTGTTTATTGCTTCAGACAGATAATTTCTTTGTCTGAAGCAGTCAGTGTTTTTTGTTCAAAATCCAGTATGCTTGAACAATTTCGCCTCAATCGCAAAAACTGACCTTTTGGTATGTTTGTTTTCAGATGTTTTATAAGGTTGCTTGAGCCATGAAGAACTGTGTTGCGTTCCATTGGTTTTCTGTAGATGGTGGTCTCAACGTGTCCATCAGAAGTTTTGAAGATTGTGAGATCTAGAAAACTGATAGAGGTGGGATGATATTCTACAGTGAATCTTAAAAAGGAGCTACTTAAATTGACATAGTCATGAAACTGTTTGAGCTCATCAACTGTACCATCCCAAAAGATGAGGATATCATCCAAGTATCTTTTCCACAGCTTAATTTTAGCATGGAAGGGGTTTGTAGTAGTATTGTAGATTATGTTTTCTTCCCAGTGTGCCACTACTAGTGATGCAAATGATGGAGCTGCCGGTGTTCCCATTGCTGTCCCTTTGGCTAGAAGATAGTAATGATCCTAAAATCTGAAACAGTTTTTGGATAGTACAAGACTGAGGATTTCTACAAAGAACTCATTTGGAGGAAGGGCTTGGGGGTCACGTTGGATCAGAAAATGAGCCACAGAGGCTAAACCAATCTCATGTGAGATGCAGGTGTACAGGCTCTCCACATCGAATGAAGCAAGAGTTGTTGAGCTATCCAAACAGTAGTTGGTGAGGCAGTTTCGTGCATCCTTAGTATCCTTTAAGGAGGGAACTGACGTGACAATGTCCTTCAGAAAAAATCCACAAACTTGTGACAGTGGTACAGTGATGGAACCTATCCCAGAGAAAATGGGTCTCAAGAGGGGGTTCAGTTGGATGTTTATGGATCTTAGGTAGACTGTATAGGATAGGGGTCCTCGGAAACTCAACAGTAAGATAATCAAACTCCTTTTTTGAAATCCAATCAGATTGTGATAGCTGTTTCAAGAGGTTGTCGATTTCTTCTTTAATTTCATTGACTGGGTTCCAATGGAGGGGTTTATAGGCCTGTGTGTCCAGATGTGCAAGCATGTGACCTTGCCGACCTGTCATGTGACCATGTAACCTTTGCATATGACCTTGCTGACCTGTCATGTGACCATTTCATGTCCTGTATCATGTGACCACTATGAAGCCCTATATAGATAACATGCCATTAGTTACACTCATGCTCTGATGAAGGCCTGTAGCAGTAGGCCGAAACGTTAGCATGTTTTGCTGGCCAAAATAAATTGGTGAAAATGAGGCACTGTCTCTGTCCTTTTTCAAATTGGTGCGTGCTACCTTACAACCTTGGATGTGGTTGTTTATTTAGTGTTTTTTTAGCAGCTATGGAAACTTGATCCCATAAAGTTCACCCAAGCGAAACAAAGGAAAAACAGACCAAATAAGTCCTTTTGATACACATTTTTTGTCAGATATTACACAGCTTTTTTGGATGACATGAAAAACAGCCCTTACCAGGACCAAACACTCATCCCTGAGAACTCACCATGACCTGTTTTGACAAGTCACGGGGATGTGCACAATCAATCAAAAATTGCATTTTTTTCTTTTGTTGCAAAAATTGCATCAAAAAGACATGTACTATGTAAGGGTTATAATACTCCTGTCTGTGCCCCTGACCAAGGCATGGCAAGACGAACTGGAGTTGGTCCCCGGGTGCTGCACAGTGGCTGCACACTGCTCCTAGCTACACAGTTAGGATGGGTTAAATACAGAGCATAATTTCCCCACGGGGATTAATAAAGTATATCAAAGTTTAAAAAAATTAAAAATACAAATTAATTGTCTATCAGGCTTAAGGTTAGAGTAGTGCATATGTGCATTGATATGGGAAACACACTGTCCGCTGAATTCCTTGTCAACAAAGGTCCATTACTCTCCAGTGTATCGTGGTGGTCTCTTCTCAATGAAGGCAGCCATACCTTCCTGTCTGTCCCGTGTAGGGATGACCTGAAAGGAAAGGACACAAGCTACTGTTTGGTAACAATCGCACTGACAAGCTGACCTCAGCCACCGTCCTGCAGTGGTGAGAGTAGTGACAGCCCACATCAAAAAATGTCAAGCACTGAGCGTCACAGAAAAACCTTGTTTAACTCTAACAGATAATGTGCACTGCTTTTACTGGGCTTCCCAAGATAGCACGACTTGGAAGTCAACTTATCTGACCAGAAACAGGGCTCCCATGCGTAAAAGAATAAAGCAGATGTGACACTGTACAGCACATCAGGGTCTGGAATTTTTTGGAAATACAAAAAAATCCTATTTCAAAAAAAAATCCAGTAACCATATAAACTCTTACCCGGGCATAACACATCCTCTCTATTGCCATTGCTGAGGAGATGTCCACCTGAGAGATGTGCACAGAATGTAATCACTGTCATCATCCATAACACTGCTGAAACGTTGTCCTATGATTCACACTTTACCTCAATGCCTTTGTTCATTGCCTCTTTTGCCATGCGCACAGCAATGGGAGCCTGAGCAACAGAAACAGATAAAAATGAATTAGTTGCCTTTGGGTTTAATGGCATACCCAGTCTAGGTTCATGCTGGATTTTGCAGAACTAACTGTGATGATTATAAATGTCCAACAGCACCACAGTCATTGCCACAGAACTGCTTTAGTAATGCCAGCCTGTTTCTGCTCTATTATACACAGGGTTGTCTGAAGGAGTCAAACACACTGATGCCATTTTTTTCCCGATAGCCTTCAAATAAAATAATGCGCCATAGTACTAGGATGCCGTAGACTAGGGCTGAACAGTGTATCATTTCAGAATCAATATTGCAATATACAAATGAGAAAGTCACATTTCAAAGTGTGCAAATTACAAATTTGCACTTTTTTGTGCAAAAAAAATTTTTTTTAATTGCAAAAAGCAAATTTGGCCTCATCAGTCATGTTAGGCTAAAACGCTTACCGCTTGATAGACAACAAAATCTAGCAAGGGCTGCTTTTTTTATGATTACTCTCGAAAATATTCTAGTGCATCTGACAAATATAATTTAGTCTGACCTAACAACTAACTGGTCAGCCTTCCCCTCTAAAATGACCTTTATCATTGCAGGAGTGATACATTCTTGCAAATGGAGCTTCAAAAGTTAAAAGCTGCATAGATCTGGTGAAATTATGGGACTCCTTTTTATTCTTTAATATTGCAATACATATTACAAAAATATATAAAATATCGCAATGATGACTTTTTCCAACATCATCCAAACCTACTTTAGAGACTGGTGATAAGAGAAAATAAATAAGAAGACAGTGTCCATCTTTGTATGATTCATAATCCGCATATTATCTCCTCCTACTCCATGCTTCACTTTCATTTCATACAAACACCTGTTAATCTGTGTGTGTGTGTGTGTGTGTGTGTGTGTGTGTGTGTGTGTGTGTGTGTGTGTGTGTGTGTGTGTGTGTGTTTCACACAGGGTGATGTGATGCGTCTAGTGCAGTAGTTAGATGAAAGATGCATGCTTGCTTACCGCCTGCTTTTCTAACCACTCGCTTACAGCTTGCTGCCGCTGGCTAGCCCTTGTGGTGAACAAGGAAGCAGCCCAGTGTGTAAGCCTTCCCCCACCAGTACATAGCCTCTCCTTCGCCAAGACCCCTGCAAGGCCTCCCCGTGGCCACACACGGTCACTGGGTGCCTCGCGGCCTCAGGCAAACTTGGTAGGGGATCTCGGAGCTGCAGTGATCCCCAGAGGCTGTTCATGGCCAACCACTGCCCCGCTGCCTTGTGGGAAGTCTATTGAGACAAAGGCTAGGGGATCACACCCTGAGAGAAAAGCAACGTGTTTAGCAGCACACATTGGGTGGTTCTTCGACAGTCTGGAGTTTCCGGCAGCCTCCTGCAGTCATGATGGATGACTGGTTGTCCTGGGTATAAGCCCTTGCCACCAGAATCAACTTGTCATGGCAAAGACAGTGCTATTGAGGACTGCACCCCCTGTGACACTCTAAAAACCTCCTTGCATAGGTCTCCACCTCTGATCATGGTGTACTATATCCAGTTGAAGTCTGGTGGCGTTGAGGTGTTTGGCGACGGGAGCACGGTAGAATTGGCCTGGGAGCTCCTAGTCAGAGCCCGGCACATCAGCGGCATGGGGTATATGGTCGCTAGCAGCTGAGATTGAGTAGCAGCTGCTTTTGGCAGACCCCCGTGTGACTGAGCAGCCCTATTTAGGGACCACACTGCTCACTCCAATAGGGGAGGGGCCCAGAAAAGGTGACCTAAAAATTGTCCACTCAGCCAACCTCCTGGGTAGTTTATTCCACCTACTGGGAATTCCATCCTGCGGTAAAAACAAGAAAATGATCCCACTCAAATTGGCAACATGGAATGTTAGGACTCCTTGATGATGATGGCAACAGACCACATCGAAGAACCGCGCTGACTGTGAGAGAAGGAGGAGGAGAGTACACCTTTTTCTGGAGAGGCTATCCCCTTGGCGGACAACATCAGCATGGTGTTGGACTGGCAATCAAGAACAGCATTCTACCCAGCCTCACTGAAACACCCACCAGACTAAGTGAGAGGCTAATGACCCTCCTTATCCCCCTAGCAAAGGCACGGTATGCCACTCTGTTAAGTGCATATGTGCCAACACTACCATCTGACAATGGTGTGAAGGACAGCTTCTACCAGCAACTAGATGAGGCCCTTCTTCGTATCCCAAAAAAGGACAAGATCCTTCTTCTGGGAGATTTTAATGCTAGGGTAGGAAAGAAAAATGGTTTAAGGAGTGGAGTACTGGATAGGCATGGGGTTGGTCAAGTTAATGCAAATGGTCTGAGGCTGCTAACACTCTGTGCAGAGCATGACCTGACCATTACAAACACACTGTTTCAGCAGAAGACCAAATACAAAACATCCTGGATGCATCTACGATCCTAACACTGGCACCAGAATGATTACATCATAACAAGACGTACTGACACTAGTGATGTCTTGCTGACCCAGGCCATGAGAGGTGCAGAATGCTGGATGGATCACCGCCTGAACATGACCAAGCGCCACATCAAAGTGCACCCCCCACAGCATCTCAAGAAACCCATAAAAACGCCACTGAACTATGCTAATTTCTTTTTTCTTACTACTTCATTAATCCCGTAGGGCAATTCTTTCTCTGCATTTAACCCATCTTAGCTGTGTAGCTAGAGCTAGGAGCAGTGGGCAGCCACCGTGCAGCGCCTGGGGACCAACTCCAGTTCGTCTTGCCATTGCCTCGGTCAGGGGCACAGACAGGAGTATTAACCCTAACATGCATGTCTTTTTGATGGTGGGGGAAACCAGAGCACCCAGAGAAAACCCACCGTAGACACGGGGAGAACATGCAAACTCCACACAGAGGACAAGCTGGGATGACCCCCAAGGTTGGACAACTCCGGGGTTCCTACCCAGGACCTTCTTGCTGTGAGGCGACAGCACTAACCACTGGGCCACCATACCACCCCTCAAATGAAGTCAAGCCCAGCACGGAATGAGTTCCGTTGTTCTGTAGGCATGATGGCACTAGAGTTTGAGGCCATTCTGAGTTCTGACAATTCCATGGATCAGAAATTGACCCCCTGAATCTCATTACTACATCAAGCTGCAATCGACTTTATAGGCTACAGAGCCAGAAAACATCAGGACTGGTTCGACGAGAACTCTTGACACCATCACATCCCTGCTGGAAACCATGCGTAGGGCACAGAGGGCTACTCTCAACTGCCCTGCATGCACCATCTTTCGGCAGCAGTGGCAAACAGCATGTAAGGAGGTACAAACAACCGTGTGCACTCTGCAAAATACATGGTGAATGAAAAAACCTCACAAGATTCAATCATATACTGACAGAAATTATATGCACAACTTCTACAATTCTATAAAGACTATATATGGCCCTAGGAACTGTTCTATCACACCTTAAAATCAGTGGACAGACTGAAACACCAAAAGCGGATCCTGGCAAGGTGGGCTGAACATTTTTGTTTTTTTGGGGGGGGGGGGTTTCATTTATTTCTGATTTTTCCCTTTTTTCTCCCAATTTAGTGGCCAATCGACCCCTATTTTAGGTTCAAACACCCACCCTGTACTGCATGCATTCGCCAACTGCATCTCTCCGGCCGGCAGTCTCGAAGGAGACGCCTCGCCACTTTCGTGACAAGGCAAATCCAAGCCGAACCTGCTTTTCTGACACACACAGAGACGCATTCATGTGACGAACACAAGCCGACTCCGCCTCCCTCCCGAAGACAGCATTGCCAATTATTGTTGCTTCATCAAGTCCGGCCATAATCAGATCTGACAAGACCGGGGCGTGAACCCTGGACCCCAGTGGGCAACTGCATCGACACAAAACTGATGCTTAGACCGCTACACCACTGCGGACCCTTGGGCTGAACATTTTGAAGCCCTACTTAACCAGCACTCACCAACCGACCAATCCATCCTGGAGGAGCTGCCAATTCGTCCGCCCATCCCATACCTTGACCACTCACCAACTTTTCAAGAAGTACATACTTGCAGCCATCCACTCCTTCAAGAACAATAAGTCCCCTGGAAGTGATGGCATCTCAGCAGAACTCCTAAAACAAGGAGGATATTTGTGCACCAGAATGATCTATCAGTACATCCTGCAGGTCTGGGACCAGCAGAATGTCCCTCAACTATGGAGGGATGCTAAAATTGTCACCCTGTACAAAAATAGGGATGACAAGTCCATCTGCAGCAACAGTCGTGGCTTATCCCTACTAGCTGTTGCAGGCAAGGTCCTAGCAAAAGTCATGCTATGCAGGATGGTGAAGCACTTGACAGAACGTCTGCTGCCAGAGTCACAGTGCGGTTTCAGGAAGAACAAGAGTACTGTGAATATGATTTTCACATTAAGACAGCTACAAGAAAAGTGCCACGAACAACATCAGGACCTTTTCATGGCTTTTGTCAACCTCTCCAAAGGTTTTGACACTGCGAATCGAGAGCTAATTTGGAAAATCTTGAGCAAGTTTGGCTGTTCAAGCAAATTTGTGAAAATTCTATCACAGTTCCATGATGGGTGGCCATAGGAAGACAGGAATTGGTGCCCTTTAAAGTATACACTGGAGTGAGGCACCGGTACTCCCAACATTTACCTCCTGTGTGTCACAAAACTTTTTCATAAAGATCTGGAAGACAGTAGTGGGATCACAATAGCCTTTAGGCTAGATGGAAACCTCTTCAACATCCGAAGATTCCAGGCAACCATCTAGTTGTCTGCAGTGCAGGTCCTTGAGCTACAGCATGCTGATGACTGTGCTCTTGTAGCTCACACACCGGAAGACCTGCAAACCATCCTTGCCAAAGTTATGAATGCCTACAGCAGGCTGGGTCTTATCAATCAACACCACCAAGACTGAGGTGTTATGCCAATGGAGGTCCAGCCCCCCACCCACTATGCCTGTCTTCACTATAGAACACCAACCACTGTCAGTGGTTCCACCTTTCAAATACCTGGGCAGCATCCTTTCTGAGGGCTGACACACCGATCACGATACTCATAATAGAATCAAACAAGCCTCTGTAGCCTTTGGCAAACTCCAACAGAAGGTCTTCCGAAACAAACACCTCCACCGGCACACCAAAATTGCCATTTACAAAGCCATCTGCATCACAACTCTCCTATACAGCTGTGAAGCCTGGATCACATACAGCCACCACCTAAGGTTGCTGGAGCAGTTCCACATATGGTGTCTGCAGCGAATCATGGGGATCACATAGCGTGACCGTGTTCCTCATGCTGAGATTCTTGCTAAGACAAACTGCAAGAGCATAGACGCCATGGTTACTGAACACCAACTCCGCTGGCTTGGACATGTCATGAGGATGCCTCAAGAATGCCTACCACGTCAAGTTCTGTATGGACAGCTTCATCTAGGCCGCCGGGCCACAGGTGTTCAGAAGAAGCGATACAAAGACCAGCTAAAAACATCGCTGAAGAAGTGTTGTATCGACCCCTTGAGACTGGAGCAAGCTGCCATCAACCGTTCCAACTGGCGGGAGATCTGCCACAGAGGTATAGAACAGCTGGAAATGGAGAGGAATGTGAAAAAACAACAGAAAAGACTAAGGAGAGACACAACCATGCCTGCCTCGACTAACTCAGACTTCATATGACCAACATGCAAAAAAACTTGTGGATCAAGAATTGAACTCTACAGTCATCAAAGAACACACCGTTAGCGAGGAGGGATGTCATCATCGGACTCGATGGACTACCAGCAAGCAAGCAAGCGTGTATGTGTGCAAACACTATTTGTGGTCTAGTTCTCCACTTGACTGCCACTGTGGTCCAGCCTACTGCAGGCATCTGTACTGGAGTGAAAGAAATATGGAACGACAGAGGCCTGGAGAGAGGGAAGGGAGGAGAGAAAAGGGAAGGCAAGGAAGAAAATATGAGGCAGAGAAGAGAAGATGGATGATGGAGTGAAGAGGAGAGAAAGTTGGGTTATGAGGAGCGAGGAAAGAAGAGGGGAACCCAGGTAGAGGAGGTAAAAAAAAATTTGGTCTGTGCCTTGAAGAGGAATGCATCAGTATCAGAGCTGTGGCAGAATGCATACGTGTGTGTGTGTGTGTGTGTGTGTGTGTGTGTGTGTGTGTGTGTGTGTGTGTGTGTGTGTGTCTCAGGCTGTTCTGACCTGGGGCACTATCTCTCTGGCCAGGCTGAGTGCCTCTCTGTAGGCAGCATCTCCTGTCTGGTTCTGTTCTGTGGCTCTGTTTACAAGCCCCATCTCCAGAGCTGCCTGCCCCCCCACACGCTTACCTGATAACAGAGAGAGGCAGGGAGGGAGAAAGAACAGAAACAGACCATCTCAGAAAAAGAAAAGCATATTGTACATCACAAGACATCACATAAGCATCTTCTTTACAACAAAACAGTCAGTAGCAACATACTGTTACTAAACAAAGCTGTGCAACGCCACCTGTGAAGATGAGCTCTTTGGCCAGAGACATGCCGACAGCCCGCGGTAGGCGCTGACTGCCACCTGGAGGACAAAGTAGGTCAAGGTCAAGTTGCATTTAACCAACACACACAACAACCAACGCACATAACAAACCTCAAAACAACACACACACAAGCTTGTCTGTGTCTGAGAGCTGGAGCGTATGACCCCTGTTTGCCTTACCCGCCCCTGGGAGCAGCCCCCGCGTTGTCTCGATCAGACCCATCTGTGCAGAAAATGCTGAAACACACAAACACAAATTCACATGTGCACACAGAGGACAGTTGAAGGTCTGTGCTGCAGTGTCATTAAGCAGAGGAGGTGGTAAAGGCTGACTGATGCCTCTGTCAGGAGACAACAGACAAACACCTGCTCACCTCAACCAGTCATCGAGCCACCACGACTGATTTCGCCAATCACAAATACATTAAAGTTAAATGAGCAGCTCAGCAGATGTGTCTGGATTCAAATTATTTGTCAAATTTACCAATAAAAAAAATCTCTCAGCATTCATTTACTTCTAAGACACAGGACCAAGTATTCTCAACTACAGTAAGATGTAAATGAAAAAATGACAAAAAATAAACTTGACAATTAGGGTGAGACAGCTGTGTCTCAAATATCAAAGAATGGGAAACCTTTGTGTAAAAACAGGCTTACGCTTCTAACCTGCCAGTACGGTTAAAGATCCAGTCCAGTGCTTTTAATTCAGTCAGACAAGTTTTAATGTGGAATATTAATGTGAGGAGCGCCATTTTTCAGCTTCAGAGGTATCATTTGGTTTGATATTAATGTCAGTGCATTCTATCAGGCACAGCCAACTGTCAGGAGGTGGAGGGGGCGTGGCCCTGGTGGAGGGGCGTGGCCCCTAGTTCACAAGACTCTACTGATAGCTCATTAACTTGCATCATGTTGTTGGGCAACTATTAAAAAACAGACCAAGTGACAGACTGAGGGTGACAATTCGTTGACTGTCCAGTCAAATCAGTGTATTAAATGATTCATTACCAGAAAAAAAAATTTCCCCGTTTTTCTTCCCAATTGTACATGGCCAATTACCCCACTCTTTTGAGCCATCCCGGTCGCTGCTCCACCCCCTCTGCCGATCCGGGGAGGGCTGCAAACTACCACATGCCCCCTCTGATACATGTAGAGTCGCCAACGTTATTCCCCCCAGTTCCCCCTGCCCCGAACAGACGCCTCGACCGACCAGAGGAGGCGCTAGTGTAGCGAATACGGCACATACCCACATCCGGCTTCCCACCCGCAGACACTGCCAATTGTGTCTGTAGGGATGCCCAACTAAGCCAGGGGGTAACACGGGGATTCGAACCAGAGATCCCCGTGTTGGTAGGCAGTGGAATAGACCGCTATGCTACCCGGATGCCCCCGGAAGATTTTTTTGAAACAGCTTCTTCTTCTTCTTTTGGCTTGTTCCCTGTTTCTCAAGGGTCACCACAGCGGATTTTTACCCTCCATAGCTTCCTGTCTGATGCATCCCTCTCCCGCAGTCCAACCCTCCTCACGTCCTTCTCTATCTGGTCTCTCCATCTTTCCTTGGTCTTCCTTTTTTTCTTTTGCCAGGTATTTCCCGGTCCAATACCTTCTTTCCTATATAGTCTATGCCTCCTCTCTGTACATGTCTAAACCATCTCAAACTTGTCTCTCTCAACTTCTCATCCATTCCTCTGATCTTGAACGTAGCTCGCACTTCTTCATTTCTCTTCCAGTCTTTTCTAGTCACTCCCAAGGTACAACACAGCATGTTCATTTCTGATACCTGTAATGTAGATTCTAGCCTCCTTGTTGTTGTCACTGCTTCCATACCATAAAGCATGGCAGGCCCAACCATTGATTTGTATACTTTGCCCTTTAATCTCAACGGCATTCTTTTGTCACAAAGTACTCCAGCTACCTTTCTCCATGAATCCCACCCAGATTGTGTCCTTTTCTTGACTTCCTTCTTACCACCACCTTCTGTCTGTATTGTCGATCCTATGTACTTGAATTCGTTAACTTCTGGGACATCTTCTCCTAAGGTCAATCCTGGACTTTCTACTTGCTTATTTATACACAGGTACTCAAGTCTTTTTTTTTATACTGATCTTTAGTCCTCTAATCTCTAGCGCTTCTCTCTAATCTTCAAGATCTCTCTCCAACCTTTCCTTTCCTCATCTGCAAGCACAATGTCATCAGCAAACATCATGCTCCACAGTGGCTCTTTATTAAGCTGTTCTGTGAGGCTGTCCATCAGTATCACAGACAGAAAAGGGCTCAATGTCGATCTTTGATGCAGTCCTACCTTTACCTCAAACTTGCTTGTTGTTCCCACTGCACACTGAACTATGGTCTTATTGTTCCTGTACACATCCTGAATTATACTGATGTAATTTTCTGCCACTCCCTTTGCTCAGGCAACACCACAACTCCTCTCTCGTTACTCTGTCATATGCCTTCTCCAAATCAATAAATATGCAGTGCAATTCTTTCTGTCCTTAAATTTATTTTTCAGCTAAGGTCCTGAATACAAATATCACATCAGTGGTACTTCTTCCAGGCATGAATCCAAATTGTTCTTTCCCTATAGTCACTTCCTTCCTAAGTCTCACTTCAATCACTCTCTCCTGTGACTTCATTGTATGTCCCATCAACTTTATCCCTCTGTAGTTGTTGCAACTTTGAACATCACATTTCTTTCTTGTAAACTAGTACCACTATGCTCTTTCTCCATTTATCTGGCATTTTCCCAGTCTGTATTATGTTGCGGAAGAGTCTAGTCAGGAGCTCTATGCCAGTATCACCTAAGTATGTCCAGACTTCTGTTGGTGTATTATCCAGTCCCACAGCTTTTCTATTTTTCATTCATTGCAGTGCTTTTATCACCTCATCCTTTGTAATCTCTCCCACGTCCTCTTCGTTCCTTGGTGGTTCATCTGTCCTTCTTTCTCTATTATTCTCTTCATTCATTTGGTGACTGAAATAATCCCTCCATCTCTGTAAAATATCCTCATCTTTTTCTTTTTTTGGACCCCCCCCTTTCCTTCCCAACTGTATCCGGCCAATTACCCCACTCTTCTGAGTCATCCTGGTCGCTGCTCCATCCCTTTTGCTGATCCGAGGAGGGTTGCAAACTACCACATGCCTCCTCCGATTAATGTGGAGTCGCCAACCGCTTCTTTTCACCTGACAGTAAGGAGTTTCGCCAGGGGGACATAGCATGTGGGAGGATCACGCTATTGCCCCCAGTCCCCAAACAGGCGCCCCAACCCAACCAGAAGAGGTGCTAGTGCAGCGACCAGGACACATACCTACATCTGGCTTCCCACCCGCAGATACGGCCAATTGTGTCTGTAGGGACACCCGACCAAGCTGGAGGCATCACGGGGATTCGAACCGGGATCCCCGTATTAGTAGGCAACGGAATAGACTGCTATGCTACCCGGTAAATATCCAGTAAATATCCTCTACTTTTGACAGTACTCTTCCATCTGTGTCCTTGATCAGTTTTACTTGTTCAACATTCTTGCTTGCTCTGACTCGCTCTTTTGACTGACTATTCCATATATATCCTTCTCTCCTTCCTTTGTCTTTTGTACCGGTCCTCATATGCTCTTGCCCTTGCTATCACTACCACTTTCTTAGTTTCTTTCTTAGCTTTCTTGTATTCATTCTTGTTCTGCTCATTCTCGTTTTTGTCCAGCTTCATTTTGGCCAACTTTTTCTTCTTTATGCAGTGCTGCACTACTTCCTCCCACCACCAACTTTCCTGTCCCTTCTTTTTACCCCCTTGAGATTTTTCTAGCATTCGCCTGCCTGCTTCTGCTGTTCTATCCCAATCTAGTGGCAATCTATCTCCCAACAGCTCTCTTACTTTCATCCTAAAGCTTTCTCTACAAGGTTCCTCTTTCAGCTTTCACCATTTAATCTTCCATGCTGCGGGTCTTTGCACTTTTCTGAGTTTGCATCTTGTCTTTATTTGACATATCAGTGGGCTATGTTGTTTTGTTACACACTTTTTTTGAAATAGCTTAATTGCTGAAAACCAGGAGGATAGTTTCTCAAGGGGCTTTCGTCGTATATTCACAGCAGCAGGTCTAATATTTCTGGGTAACTTTACATTCCCTTCTGTTGTGAAATAAAACAAGCATGTAGAACATGATTTTCATTGATCTTTAAATGTATTTTTGTAAATCTGGCAACATTGTGGCCTTGGGAGTGTATCGCAAAACTCAAAGGTGAAAGGGTTTATGTCTGAGCAGGACACCGGACCTCTACTCCCTCTCTCTCACAGCAAGTGCCTTCAATCGAAAGTGTCAGGTCAATGCCAAAATAATTGTATTTTGTAGCCCATTAAGGCCATGAGAGAGGCTAGTGTGTTGCTTTAACCCTATAGACGCTAGCCTACAGGGAGCAATTAAACAGGGGCTGTATGTGAGTCTGTGTGGATTTAGATGCAGCCTTTCTATGGCAGGCCGTTTTAGCTTTAATTCATTTCTAGGTGATATCACAAATTCAATTCCAACTAGTTAGAATGAAAATTTTTGATATCGGAAATTCAATTGTAACTAGTTATAATGTGTGTTTCTGATGTCAGAAATTTGATTTACATAGTTAAAAATGCCTATTATTGATATTGGGAATTAAATTTTAACTAGTTAAAATACCAATTCTTGTTATCAGAAATTCTATTTTAACTAGTGAGATTCAAAACGTTTTTCTCGTTAATTTCAATGAGAGTTGAAATTTGAGCTAGTTAAAATGCCAATTTCTGATAAAATGACAATTATTGATATCATGATTTCAACTAGTTAATTGAAATACTGACACCTGATATCATGAATTCAATTTTAACTACTTGAAATGCCAATCAGAAATCGGTATCAGAAATCACATTTTAACATGCTGAAAATCCATTTGTTGATATCATTAATATGATATCAAGAAAAGATGTGCATGTTAGGGTTAATACCCCTGTCTGTGCCCCTGAGCAAGGCAATGGAAAGAAGAACTGAAGTTGGTCCCCGGGCGCTGCAGCTGCCCACTGCTCCTATACAATAGGATGGTTTATATACAGAGAACAAATTAATTATAAGAATGCAATTACAAAATAAAGTGGCTTTCTTTTCTTTGTTCTTCTTTCATTAAATCAAAAATTCTTTGATACTGAAAATTGTATTTATGATAAACAAATGGATTTGCAAATAGTTAAAATTTAATTTCTGACACCAACAATTGGCATTTCGACTAGTTAAAATTGAATTCATCCATCCATCCACTATCCAAATCGCTTATCCTGCTCTCAGGGTCGTGGGGATGCTAGAGCCTTTCCCAGCAGTCATTGGGCGGCAGGCGGGGAGACACCCTGTACAGGCCGCCACGCCATCACAGGGCCCACACACACACACACACACATACACACACACACACACACACACACACATTCACACCTAGGGACAATTTAGTACGGCCGATTCACCTGGCCTACATGTCTTTGGACTGTGGGAGGAAACCGGAGCACCCAGAGGAAACCCACGCAGACATGGGGAGAAAATTAAATTATGATATCAGAAGGCCTGGCGGCCTGTCCAGGGTGTCTCCCCGCCTGCTGCCCAATGTCTGCTGGAATAGGCTCCAGCATCCCTGCGACCCTGAGAGCAGGATAAGCGGCACAGATAACGGCTGGATGGATGAATGGAAATTGGCATTTTAACTAGGTCAAATTACACCTCCCATTGAAATGAATGAGAAAAACGTTTTAAATCTCACTAGTTAAAATAAAACTGCTGATTTCAAGAATTTGCATTCTAACTTGTTAGAATTGAGTTTGTGATGTCCTCTAGAAGTGAATTAAAGCTAAAACACCTGCCATACCTTTCATCCCACCCACCCCTCTGAGGCAACCACTGGTCTGATATGATGGGGTTGGCAACAGCTGTGAAGAGAACATGACATCCTCTCTCCCATCCTTACATCTCGCTTCACCTCAGGGAAAGGGGAACAACAAACTGAAGTGTACCCGAGTGTGAAGTGGACTCACCTGGTTTAGGGGTTAAAATGTCAGAGGTTCAGAGATCACTCACCGGCTGTGCGGAGATCACACGCCAAGGCCAGTTCCAGTCCGCCTCCCAGTGCAACCCCATCCAACGCTGCAATGGTCGGCGTGGGCAACGATGCTGCCGTGGCGTCACAGCACCCAGAAGTATACAAAGAGAGGAGTCTCTGGTGAAGCCCGTGTACATATGTACGTACACACAAACCCAAACTGAAATCTCTGTGATTTGGTGATTCACACTGTGTGTGTGTGTGTGTGTGTGTGTGTGTGTGTGTGTGTGTGTGTGTGTGTGTGTGTGTGTGTGTGTGTGTGTGTGTGTGTGTGTGTGTGTGTGTGTGTGCGCGCGTTTTTACTGGTGAAATGAGGACAAGACCAATGCTTCAGCAAGAGGGGTGACAGTTTTATTGCTTTGGCGGGATTATCAGAACAGAAAAGAACAAGAAGATAGTCTGTGCGTGATGGAGAGAGGGGAGCAGACAGACAAGAAAGAGAGAAGTCGGAAAAGAGAGAAAGGGGAGAAGCAAAGACAGACAAGAGTTCTTCCTCAAACTTAACGCCTCCCCTGCCAACATAACATACAAATTCACATGTGCACATAAACACAGGCTAGACATGTTGCACATTGGCTCATATTCTCATGAGCACCCAGGCCTCAGCATTCTCTGAATGACAGGCAGCCATTTGTATGCAAATAGATTAATACCTTACCAATCTGAGTCATGAGTGATCGCAGGCTGTGTACGAACAGGTCAGACTCCGCGTTGTTCATCCGAGCTCTCTCCTTCAGGTCAGCACCTACGTCACGACAGTTAAACACGTACTCATTACACTACATTTACACATACACTTTCAACTCAAATGCACAATGCCATATAGCCAATCTTCGGGTTTTACCTGCACAGAAGACGCCTGGCACTAAACTCCTGAAGATCACCACACGCACAGCCGAGTCATGGGACAGGGTGGACATCGTCTCCCTCATCTACACAAACATGAGAGAGGCTGTACTAGTGTGTGTGTGTGTGTGTGTGTGTGTGTGTACGCGCTTGTTTTTCTATTCCAGTGGGGACCTAATGTCCCCATTAGGATAGCAAAACCAGAAACCACCTAACTTGTGGGGACATTTTATGGGTCCCCATGAGGAAAAGGGTCTATTTTAGGGTGAGGACTTGAGTTTAAGGCTAAAGAATTAGGATTAGGTTCAAGTTAGGGTAAGGGTAAAGGTTAGGATTAAGAGCTAGGGGATGAACGTAGTCAATGAGGGGTCCCCACAAGTATAGAGAAACAAACGTGTGTGTGGGGGGGGGGGTATTGAAGTATAAGTCAATTTACCTGTGCCACAAAGACGTGACCGAGAGCATTCCTTACTTTGTGTCGGCACATCAACACCTCCACTATCCCTGAAAATGAACGAACAGAATTAAGAGACTTGTATATTGAAATGCATCCGAAACAAAGTGGAGACAGGTATAGTTCCTCAATATTAACTACGTACCGTAATTATCCTAATATAAAACATGGAATGCTTTTGATTTTCACACACACTCGACATGCACATGTTGGTATAACGTGTTATGACATGGCACCCAGCAGGGGGCAAGTAGGCAAGTACTGGGTATGTTTGTCAGTACCGTTCGTGTGAATCTGGAAAATTATGAATTAAAAAAAAGCGCACGGTTATAATTTACGGGGGAGGGGAAAGGGTCCCTACCGGCGTCTTCCCCATCCAGTCGCTTTAGCTGCACCTCAGCCGAGGCCGTCGTGTCTGAATGCTGCCGGCGGGCGTGTGCGAGAGTGTGTCCCGTCAGAGGATGACTCCCGGCCCGCACAGGTGGCACTCCGGCCCGGGGCATCGGCTTGGGGCTTCCGCCGGCGTGCGAGTCCGGCAGATTCACCCGCAAGCCCCGCAGCGACAACAAACGCCAGCGAGCCGCCGGTCTGCAGCAAAAGGTCATTTTTATTTTTCACTTCCCTGTTTGTGAAGCCGTTCACCGTGCCGAGAGCGGTGCCGTTTCTAACAGGCCGCGGCGGGGCGGAGTGGCGGAAGCGCTCCGGTGAAAAGTGGGCGGGGCGCTGAACTGTATGGCGCCAACGTGCCGCTTGTTTCACGCTGTTGTGCAGCGCTGTTGAATCTGCACGTTGTCTTGTGACGTGTTACTGCTTGCAGTATGTTGTTTATTATATAGTTTTGTATATTGTATAAATTGGATATTGTTACCGTCCTGTTTCATGTTTAAGCTGTCCTATTTTTCACATTTTTAACACTGAGCCAAGATCAGTGTGGTTTCGTTCTGATTCCTGAAAAGTCCTGAAAGTGTCTTATCTGTCTTGGATGTCTGTCTTTCTGCCTGTCTGTCGCTGTCTGTCTCTGTCCATCTGTCTGTCTATCGCTATCTGTCTGTCTGTCGCTGTCTGTCTGTCTCTGTCTTTCTCTGTCTGTCTGTCTGTGTCTGTCTGTCTGTCTTGTCTTTCTGTCTGTCTCTGTCCATCTGTCTGTCTGTCTTGTCTTTCTGTCTGTCTGTCTCTGTCCATCTGTCTGTCTCTGTCTGTCTGTCTGTCGCTCTCTGTCTCTGTCTCTCCCTTGTCTGTCTGTCTCTTTCTATCTTTCTGTCTGTCTGTCTGTCTGTCTGTCTGTCTGTCTGTCTGTCTGTCTATCTTGTCTGTTTGTCTGTCTGTCTTTCAATCCCTGTCACTCTGGGTATCGCCCTCCCTACACACACACACACACACACACACACACACACACACACACAGCATCCTTTCTCCTCAGTCTGGTGTCCTGTCTCTGGAGTGTCCAGTCTTTGGCCGGACAAAGGGTGTTGTTGAGGTAAGGTTTTCCATCCAGCTGATCATGTTTGTCTGACCATGTATTATTGAGTAGATCTTTACAGGTTATGCAGTTAGACAGTCAGACACGGGCTCTGGTGACAGCAGCTCAGGAGGATATGGACAGGGGTGCACGTGTGTGTGTGTGTGTGTGTGTGTGTGTGTGTGTGGTCAAGATCTTCATAACAGTGATTTTTGAAATTGAATCACAAAAGCTTGGATGTTCAGAGACCATCTAATTTCATTTTACTCATTTGTATGCATTAAATTCCTTACTATTCATTTGGGCCATTTAACAATAATATGTAACATTGGGTCCAACAATTCTGGACAGTGACTCAAATAGGTTTGTTCAGGGGCTGTCAAGTTTTTCAGGGGTTGATTTGATTATCTGTGCTTGTCCCACATAGTCTCCGGCACATCATCCTGACTGCTGAAAACAGCGTGAAAGGCAAAAGGAACAAAAAACAACACACAACGAAAGAGAAAAAAGGCCCACGTGTGAGATAGAGACAAGTAGAGATATAAGTTGACTCACATTCAGTCAGGTGAGACAGATCTGCTACATTTGAGACGTGATGAGAGTATTTTTGGTTTCATTAGAGGGGAGAACCGATGGAATTTTCCTGCTTGGAGGTTCTGGTTCTGAGGGGAAACTGGTAGTCGGGATTTGGTGGCTGACAGGTGTGTATTCCTCGTCTCTGCTTACACCCATGTGTGCGTGCCTTGAGATGGAAACTGTGATGAGAGATGACACTCACTGTGTGTGTGTGTGCACGTGTGCTTCAGGGAGTGAACCTAATGGACTCTGATGGACACGGTCAGTCTGTCCCTTACCAGAGCACCGGACCAGTTGAATCTCTGCGTGGCACGTCGACCACACGCGTCACAACAGAGACACAGAATGTGACACAGAGATCTAGAACCGGACCCAGAGTTGTACAGGTCCTGATAAGGACTTGGGGCTTTCTGCGGCAGTAATACTGTCAAAGAGCAATCCACCATCATTGCATCGCAATTGCAGAGGGGGGAAAGGAGAAGGAGGTGAAAGAAGACCTGGAGCATGCATTGTGTCGGGGTGCTGCGGTGACTTTGTCGCATGTCTTCACTGTCCCTCCACCCTGACCTGGGCTGACACTTTCTGCAGGCCTTGCCTGCTGCACCCTTCCTAGGTATTCAAGAAGATGGATTCTTGCCATTTCTTAAGGCTTCTTCTCTTATCACTAAAGTTATCACTTCTTAAAACTTACTTTAACAGGAAGGCTTTTTCCATTGTTGCCCAATGTTTTTGATTTATTTTATATATATATATACTATATATATCCATCCATTATCTGTGCCGCTTATCCTGCTCTCAGGGTCGCAGGGATGCAGGAGCCCATTCCAGCATCCATTGGGCAACAGGCGGGGAAACACCCTGGACAGACCGCCAGGCCCCATCACAGGGCCCTATATATACATATACATATACATACACTACCGTTCAAAAGTTTGGGATCACCCAAACAATTTTGTGTTTTCCATGAAAAGTCACACTTATTCACCACCATATGTTGTGAAATGAATAGAAAATAGAGTCAAGACATTGACAAGGTTAGAAATAATGATTTGTATTTGAAATAAGATTTTTTTTACATCAAACTTTGCTTTCGTCAAAGAATCCTCCATTTGCAGCAATTACAGCATTGCAGACCTTTGGCATTCTAGCTGTTAATTTGTTGAGGTAATCTGGAGAAATTGCACCCCACGCTTCCAGAAGCAGCTCCCACAAGTTGGATTGGTTGGATGGGCACTTCTTTGAGCAGATTGAGTTTCTGGAGCATCACATTTGTGGGGTCAATTAAACGCTCAAAATGGCCAGAAAAAGAGAACTTTCATCTGAAACTCGACAGTCTATTCTTGTTCTTAGAAATGAAGGCTATTCCATGCGAGAAATTGCTAAGAAATTGAAGATTTCCTACACCGGTGTGTACTACTCCCTTCAGAGGACAGCACAAACAGGCTCTAACCAGAGTAGAAAAAGAAGTGGGAGGCCGCGTTGCACAACTGAGCAAGAAGATAAGTACATTAGAGTCTCTAGTTTGAGAAACAGACGCCTCACAGGTCCCCAACTGGCATCTTCATTAAATAGTACCTGTTAGAGCCTGTTTGTGCTGTCCTCTGAAGGGAGTAGTACACACCGGTGTAGGAAATCTTCAATTTCTTAGCAATTTCTCGCATGGAATAGCCTTCATTTCTAAGAACAAGAATAGACTGTTGAGTTTCAGATGAAAGTTCTCTTTTTCTGGCCATTTTGAGCGTTTAATTGACCCCACAAATGTGATGCTCCAGAAACTCAATCTGCTCAAAGAAGTGCCCATCCAACCAATCCAACTTGTGGGAGCTGCTTCTGGAAGCGTGGGGTGCAATTTCTCCAGATTACCTCAACAAATTAACAGCTAGAATGCCAAAGGTCTGCAATGCTGTAATTGCTGCAAATGGAGGATTCTTTAACGAAAGCAAAGTTTAATGTAAAAAAAATCTTATTTCAAATAAAAATCATTATTTCTAACCTTGTCAATGTCTTGACTCTATTTTCTATTCATTTCACAACATATGGTGGTGAATAAGTGTGACTTTTCATGGAAAACACGAAATTGTTAGGGTGATCCCAAACTTTTGAACGGTAGTGTACATACATACATACATACATACATACATACATACATACATACATACATACATACATACATACATACATACATACATACATACATACATACATACATACATACATACATACATATATTTCGCTCCTCATTTGTTGAGCACTTTTATCAACACCATTGACGGTTTCCAAAAAAACCTATATATATATATAGGTTATATATATCTATATATCTAGATAGATAGATAGATAGATAGATAGATAGATAGATAGATAGATAGATAGATAGATAGATAGATAGATAGATAGATATATGATATAGATATAAAGACACGTTGTTGTAATGGTGGTTGAGAGACACACAACCAACAGCAGGCATACTACATTATCCTGAGTTTGATGAGTTCATTGTGTGTCATACATTTATTACTAAGATCATTTCCACCCTGGTTTGAAACAGTAAAAGTAATTATGATCATTTTCAACAAACAAATCATGATTTAATATCATCAACCATTTGTTTTCTACAACCACCCTCTGTCACTTAAATTTCAATTTACATTTTAAGATAAGTAAAAAGACAAGAGCTTGTATAACACATTATTAAACTTTTTCCATGGAAAGTCTGATAATTGTTAAATACTCAAATTGCTGCTACACTTCTGCACTACGGGATGCAATACCCACTGGAAAGCACAAAAACCAACCAGAAAGAACAAAACACTGAATAAAACGCAAGCTATCCGGGTACAGATTATTGTCTATACACACGTACTTACACACAAACACCTTCCTCATGACTTTATAAGGACACACAAGACTCACAGGCAATGACTGTGCTCTGTCAATGCAGACAAAGAGCAGAGCAGCTGAGGGAACAGCCTTGTTCTGAAAAGCCTGACTAGACTGGAGCTCCAGCACCTGGCCAGTAGATATAGCGGTTTTGTTTTTTCTTTCCAGAAACCGTCAACGTGTTAATAAAAGTGCTTAACAAATGAGGAGCAGAATATCTATATCTATATCTATATATATATCTACTACTACTACTTTCGGCTGCTCCCGTTAGGGGTCGCCACAGCGGATCATCCGTTTCCATTTCTTCCCATCTTCTGCATCTTCCTCTGTCACACCAGCCACCTGCATGTCCTCCCTCACCACATCCATAAACCTCCTCTTTGGCCTTCCTCTTCTCCTCTTCCCTGGCAGCTCCATATTCAGCATCCTTCTCCCAATATACCCAGCATCTCTCCTCCACACATGTCCAAACCATCTCAATCTTGCCTCTCTCGCTTTGTCTCCAAACCGTCCAACTTGAGCTGTCCCTCTAACATACTCCTTCCTAATCCTGTCCTTCTTCATCACTCCCAATGAAAATTTTAGCATCTTCAACTCTGCCACCTCCAGCTCCACCTCCTGTCTTTTCGCCAGTGTCACTGTCTCCAAACCATATAACATGGCTGGTCTCACAACCATCTTGTAAACCTTCCCCTTAACTCTTGCTGGTATCCTTCTGTCGCAAATCACTCCTGACTCTTCTCCACCCACTCCACCCTGCCTGCACTCTCTTCTTCACCTCTCTTCTGCACTCCCCGTTACTTTGGACAGTTGACTCCAAGTATTTAAACTCATATGCCTTTGTCACCTCCACTCCTTGCATCCTCACCATTCCACTGTCCTCCCTCTCATTCACGTATAGTATTCCATCCTGCTCCTACTGACTTTCATTCCTCTTCTCTCCAGTGCATACCTCCACCTCTCCAAGCTCTCCTCCACCTGCACCCCACTCTCACTACACATCACAATGTCATCCGCGAACATCATAGTCCATGGAGACTCCTGCCGGATCTCATCCGTCAACCTGTCCATCACCACTGCAAACAAGAAAGGGCTCAGAGCCAATCCTTGATGTAATCCCACCTCCACCTTGAACCCATCTGTCATTCCAACCGCACACCTCACCATTGTCACACTTCCCTCATACATATCCTGCATGAATGAATGATGAACAAATCAATGACACCTTCATCAGAACCGGACTCCCCCAGATGCAACTGCCGTGTGACGGACTCATGCTCCCTCGAGGGAAAATGCCAAACGAAGGGAGTTATCTACCAAGCTACGGTGAGGAGAGATGACAATGACAAAATAGAGACATACGTCGGTCTAACAGAGGGAACATTGAAAAAGAGGTTTAATGCACACATGTAGCTTTAGAAACAACAGTTTAAAGAATGTAAAATCTTTAAGCCGTTATATTTGGTCATTGGTGGACAGAAACATTAATTATTCAACTACCTGGAAAATCCTCTCAAAGAACAGGGTACATTCAACCAGCAGTAAAATGTGCAATCTATGTCTAACTGAAAAATATTTTATCATTTGCAAACCAGAAATGTCCACACTGAATAACAGGAATGAATTGGCCAGCAGTTGCAGAAAGAGATAGAAGCACCTATTTTGTAATTACAAATAAATCATGACAATAGACAAATACCCTCCCACACACACTGGACCGTTAGCGATCACGTGTTTTTGAATTTTTGTATATTGCACCTCTCCCTTCCCCATTGGACATTGTGCATGTGATGTGCTTTAGCTTTATTGACAGCTGGTGATTGCTTATGGCATGAAACAGGCTTATACTGTCTCATAAAGAATTTACTTGACTCTCTTGATTATATATATATAGGTTATTTTGCTCCTTATTTGTTGAGCACTTTCTCTACCGTTGAGTGTTTCATTTAACAAAGGTATTTGTTTGTTTATTTATTTGTATATTTTAATATTGTTTATATCTTGGACTTTGCCTCACAACAAGAAGATCCTGGGTTCGAGCCCCGGGGTAGTCCAACATTGGGGGTCGTCTCAGGTCGTCCTCTGTGTGGAGTTTGCATGTTCTCCCCGTGTCTTCGTGGGTTTCCTCCGGGTGCTCCAGTTTCCTCCCACAGTCCAAAGACATGTAGGTCAGGTGAATTGGCCGTACTAAATGTCCCCAGGGCTGTGTGTGTGTGTGTGTGGGGGGGGGGGGGCCTGTCATGGCCTGGTGGCTTGTTCAGGGTGTCTCCCCTCCTGCCGCCCAGTGACTGCTGGGATAGGCTCCAGCATCCCCCCGACCCTGAGAGAGGATAAGCGGTTTGGATAATGGATGGATGGATGGATGGATGGATGGATGGATGGATGGATTCATGCCACCGCCGCCAGCAGCCATCCAGGAAACCAGATACACTCCATCAGAACACATACAATGTCCACTAACATCTGCTACCTGAGCCCAAACAAACATCGGTGGACAGCACCTAGTGTCATGGCTATTTCTGATCGTCAACCACCTATGCAAGGGCAATAGAAAAGTGGATTTAACAGGGGCTTGTTGTCATGGCAATTATTTAATTCCACTCTGACAATAAATCAGTAAATGACAGTAAATCTCTTACAGTTTTTTTTATTTTTTATAAATTTATTTCTGATTTTTCCCTTTTTCTCCCAATTTAGTGGCCAATCGATCCCTATTTCAATTCAAACACCCACCCTCGCACTGCATGCGTTCGCCAACTGCACCTCTCCGGCCGGCAGTCTCGAAGAAGACGCCTCACCACTTTCGTGACAAGGCGACTCCAGGCCGAACCACTGTTTTTCCGACACACACAGAGACGCATTCACGTGACGAACACAAGCCGACTCCGCCCCCCTCCCGAAGACAGCGCTGCCAATTATCGCTGCTTCGTCGAGTCCGGCCATAGTCGGATCTGACGAGACCGGGGCGCGAACCCCGGTCCCCAGTGGGCAACTGCATCGACACAGAGCCGATGCTTAGATCGCTACACCACCGCGGACCTTACAGTTTTGTCACACTTTGTAATATGTTCATGAACAGACGCAAAAAGCATGGACACTAAGTGCGTGCTCTGATTTCAGAGCACACTCCCTATATACCTTGCAGCACAAACTATAATATCGTATTATACATATAATATTATAGCGAATTCGGGAGGCAGCCGCGGGAACCGCCGCATCCGGGACGCGAACACGTATCTCCCGCACCGCGGA
This sequence comes from Lampris incognitus, assembly GCF_029633865.1. Classification (NCBI taxonomy): domain Eukaryota; kingdom Metazoa; phylum Chordata; class Actinopteri; order Lampriformes; family Lampridae; genus Lampris; species Lampris incognitus. The sequence continues at coordinate 99,362,852 of NC_079213.1, read as the reverse complement.
CGACAACGCTAACCAGTCGACTAAAGGGTCCGACTTATCCATGCGCGTTACACAATTTTTTTTTTTTTAAATCACCAAATGCAGTGAATTCAGGGGGACAGCTCCGGACGCCGCATCCGGGACGCGAACCCGTGGCTCCCACGCTGCAAGCGACCACGTTAACCAGTCGACTAAAAGGTCTGATCTGTTAGCCAAGGGCTAACGTGTCTGCTTATTCGCGTACGTTACAATATATAATATTACTATATTATATATTATTATATATTTCTATATTAATTCAATTCAATTCAAAGCTTCCTTTATTCAGACACATAGGAAGGTCCACATTAAAAACAACAACAAGGAAATACAACACAGGACAACAACACAACAATATGATTAATAATGAATAATTGATTATGTTTTATTTTATTTGTATTTATTCTATTTATATAGTTATTTATTAAATTTCTATTGATTTTAGTATTTTATTTATTATATTTTATTTTATTGATATTTCATTATTATAATTATTTATTTATTAATTATATAATAATTAACTATCAAAGCAAGAGAGGAAAGATTGAGATGGCTTGGGCGTGTGGAGGAGAGATGCTGGGTATATTGGGAGAAGGATGCTGAATATGGAGCTGCCAGGGAAGAGGAAGAGGAAGGCCAAAGAGGAGGTTTATGGATGTGGTGAGGGAGGACATGCAGGTGGCTGGTGTGACAGAGCAAGATGCAGAAGACAGGAAGAGATGATCCGCTGTGGTGACCCCTAACGGGAGCAGCTGAAAGTAGTAGTAGATATAATAATTAATTATATATATAAATCATTTATATAAATATTAATTAATATATGATTATATTATATAATGATATTATAATATAATACATTATTAATTTAATATTATATAAAACATAATATATTAATAAGTCATGCTTATCGTAGTGCCGTTCCTTCAGACCTTGTTACCCTCAAATGAGCTTCTCAGACATCCCTCTGCTATCAGCCAACAGTTAACGACAGGCCTTCATTTCTTCATACGAAGACACTTTACAACGCTATCTCTGATCTGCTACACATGAGCTTTAAGCATCTATATCGTCTAAAGTTAAACACTATAGCTCATACATGCTCAAAGATTAAAAGTAAACAAGCATCATATATGATTATCCATCCATCCATTATCCAAACCGCTTATCCTGCTCTCAGGGTTGTGGGATGCTGGGGCATATCCCAGCAGCCACTGGGCGGCAGGCGGGGAGACACCCTGGACAGGCCACCAGGCCATCACAGGGCCTACACACACACACAAATTCACACCTAGGGACAATTTAGCACATGATTATTTATTATTATTTATTTATTGTGAATTTAGTATATGATTATATGGCAGACAAATTGCCTTCACAGGTGTTATGAAAAGTGAGCTTTGCCTAGTCTTGGGGTGGATTTAGCTGTTAGCAAGAAGTACCAGTAACGTCATTTTTTCACCAGATTTTTCTTTTTTATGAGGTGAAAAAATACCATTTGAACAAGCCATTCGGAATTGCCCCTTGGGGTGATGTCACACCGGGAACAATCAACCCAGATTTTGCACAAGGCTGCCCATGCCAAGAACAAGGTAGCCTCTGGTTGAGCAGCTGTTGTTTCTGTCAGCGGAGGGGGCGGGGCCAGCAATACTGCCAGCCAATCAGAGTAGTGGCTCATGAATAATGCTCATTATGACCCTTCCAAGCTGCTCGTTTCTTTGGAGGTGGGTGTGGCGCACTGGATATCAAATGGCGTTTGGTGAAACCAAACAATGTTTGGTCAAAAAATGTCACACATGTACTTTATAGACATACACTAGTCATACCAATTTATCAAAAACGTAGGAAAATTTCCCTCACCCCCATTAACTGTCATCTCGTCAGACACTTCCCCTCCCATCCTGCAGTGGTCAGCACTGTTTCAGAGGGCTGGTTAGTGGGATGTTATGTTGTGTTTTTGCCCTCACTCTTCCTCTGGTCCCTTCACTCTCTGCTGCAGTCCCTGCACTGTGTGGGCTTGCGGCATGACTAAGCTTCCCCAGGCTGGGGTCTCCTTTCCTACCGCCCCCCAGTGTCAGGAACAGCTGCTGGGTGACAGCAGTCTTTCACCCAGGTCTGTCACTGGCAAGAAAGACACCAACCCTAATCCCCCCTCTTGTCCCCATTTCAACCCCTCCAATTCTTCCATCATCTGCCCCATACCAAGACCCCTTTCCCAATTTGCCCGGGCATCTTCTCACAAAGGATGGCTAGATGTTTGGGAGCAGAAAAAGCAAGGCTGGGGAGGCAGAGCCTGCCTGGTGTATCCTGCTGTAGTGGGCCCTCCACCCTTGGCCTCAACCAAGTCCAGGGCTGGATTAACAGGGAGACCCAGTGATGTTGCACACGGAGCTGGACATGAGTCAGAGGGAGTGAATAGCGTCTTGCAGTTGGAGCTGTCAGTCAGAGCATGATGTGCAGAACAGTGAGCTGCTCAAGGCGTCCCCCGCATTAGTGACCCTCATGTCTGACCTTTTATCAAAAAGACACAAGAATGCAGCACCCATGATCCCTTGGCCGACTACATACCACCCCCTCATACGCGCACATACATACACAGATCCACACACAGACATACATACATACATACATACACTCATGGTTGTTTACATGTTCGCTGCAGTGTATGCTATGGACCATGAAGTTTCCTGTAAATGGGGTATTCTTCAGGCCAGGCTGGTTTTTGAAATCATCTGAAGGGTTGGTTCGTGGTTGTTAACAGAACCACACTGAGGAAAACAACAGTGGTGCAAAGCCTTATATTGCCCTTGATTGTTTGCATTGGTATGTGTGTGCATAAGTTTATGTGTGTGCGTGTGTGTGTGTGTGTGTGTGCATCTATGGGCAGGGTTAGGAGGCTGGAATTATGTGAGCACATTACCCTTAAGTGCAGAGAAACAGAGTGGAATGGCACGCTCTGCTGATACTGCAGAACCAACAGTCATACACAACCCACCAGAACCGAATCAGAACCAGAATTTTGGGCCCCACCATCAGAATGAAGACACATTGATGATGACATATATGCATCGCAATACCAGCTGATACGATGTTCAGAGTAATCTGACTTGCTGGGGCCATCCCGACAGTGCAGCCAGATAGTGTGCATATCATGCGGTCTTGGATGTGGTCGTAGCAAACAGCTATGTGACACAAAAAAAACCATATCTTTTTTTTTAAAATTCAGAATGGGATTAATGTATGTTCCCATGACACCAAAAGTAAACGATTCACACAAAGAAAGTAACAATTTCAAGTGAATCTGTATTTTGAATGATTGACTCAATTACATCAGTGAGACTTTTTATTACTATTATTATTGTTATTATTGTTATTATTTCATTACTGTTATTGTTACAATTATTTGTTTTGTAATTTGGGGGGGGGGTTCCCCCTTTTTCTTCCCAATTGTACTTGGCCAATTACCCCACTCTTCCGAGCCGTCCTGGTCGCTGCTCCACCCCCTCTGCCGAACCGGGGAGGGCTGCAGACTACCACATGCCTCCTCCGATACACGTGGAGTCGCCCGCCGCTTCTTTTCACCTCACAGTGAGGAGTTTCGCCAGGGGGACGTAGCGCGTGGGAGGATCACGCTATTCCCCCCCAGTTCCCCCTCCCCCACGAACAGGCGCCCCGAACGACCAGAGGAGGCGCTAGTGCAGCGACCAGGACACATGCCCACATCCGGCTTCCCACCCGCAGATACGTGTGTCTGTAGGGTCGCCCGACCAAGCCGGAGGTAACACAGGGATTCGAACCGGCGATCCTTGTGTTGGTAGGCAACGGAATAGACCACCATGCTACCCGGACGTCCTTGTTATTGTTTTGTATACCTTTATTAGATAGTGACAGTGGAGACAGACAGGACATGGGGAGAGAGGGAGAGAGAGCGATAGAGGGGTAAGACACGCAGCAAAGGTCGCCGGCTGGATTTGAACCGGCGACGGTTGCGACCATGTGGTATTCGCTCTAACCATTTAGCTAAGGAGGCGCCCCATTGGTCTGATTCTTAGCCAAGTTTATGAGTGATTATAGAGAGTGTCGCGAATTCGGGGGGGGGCGCCACAGCCGGGACGCGCACCCAGATCTCCCGCATCACGCTCCACTGGTGTCAGAAGTGGGACGGTGAGATCGTGAGGCCATCGGAAGCGCGTGCGCACAGAGACGCGAGAGAGCTGGTATGTTGAAACTCAGGGACGCGCTTCCCGAAGGGGGGGGGTAGTGTAACGACCACGCATAACTAGACTCGCTAGCCCTTGGCTAACACGTCGGCCCGATAATTCGACTGGTTACCGTAGTCGCCCGTGGTGCGGGAGACCCGGGTTCGCGTCGCGGCTGCGGCGGTTCCCGGCTGCCCCCCGAATTCGCTACAAAAGATTTAATGGATGATCAATCAAGCTGCATGTTTTATAGCGCTTTTCTAGCTGCAGCAGCACTCAAAGCGCTCTCTCTCCCCAGACAGACAATGTTCACTGGATGCTGTGGTCACACAATTCACAGAATACAACATAGAAAGAGGATAAACACAATTACGAATAAAATGTGAATGCACTTTTTTTTAAAATGTCCAATCCACACGCGCGCGCGCGCACACACACACACACACACACACACACACACAGACAAGTAAGCAAATGTAGAAGCAGTCAGTCTGAAAGATGGGCACTCTCGTTCCTGTTTCAGTTACATGAATGATGGGAATGGTTACGCGCTCACAAAACCAGCATGTGACAGCCTAGAACATGGTGGAGCAAGCTGAGGAGAGAGTTACGAGCGCACAAGGCCACTGAGCGAAGAGAGGCGAAGGAGGCACGGCAGAGTTACAGCTGCTGCCCCTGAGAGAGAAGACGGACCGTGAAAAAGATCATCCAGTCCTGCTCAGTCTTGTGTCTCGCTGGAAAAAATGTCCAGCACTCATCATCATTCAGTGCAAGGTTGACCCAAGTGAAGTGTATGGGCAGATTTTCCTCCTCTTCAAAAATAGTATCCTTCATTTGGAAAAAAGAAAAACCTAAGTCTGGAGAGGAAGAATAGGGGAAGCACAAAGAGGAGGGAAACGCAGAGAGTGAAACAGGTGGGGAGTTTTGAGAAAAAAAAAGAAAAAAGAAAAGTGATGTTAAGATGAGGTGAGTGACACCTGTGATGCAGATGATGGCAGCCTCCTCTGGCCAGAGGCCAGACCGTCTGTCTGTCTGGCTGGATGGCTGGTGACAGCCGACACTGCGCACACCCTTATTAAATAATAACGATGTCCATTGCTCAACCTGGCACCGCAACCCCCCCCCCGAAACAAACACACTGTCAAACACAAACTGCCATACATGCACACTACGTGTATACTACATGTATACTATATTCATAACATGTAACCCCACTCCACACACAACCATGTTACATGTAACCCCAATCTCCACACAACCATGCTACATGCATGCTACATGCATAACATCATGTAACCACACGCTACACACAGCCATGCTACATGCATAACATCATGTAACCACACTCTACACACAACCATGCTACATGCATGCTACATGCATAACATCATGTAACCACACTCTACACACAACCATGCTACATGCATGCTACATGCATAACATCATGTAACTACTCCCCTCTACACACAACCATGCTACATGCATGCTACATACATAACATCATGTAACCCCACTCTACACAACCACGCTACATGCATAACATCATGTAACCACACTCTACAAACAACCATGCTACATGCATGCTACATGCATACAATCATGTAAATCCCCACTCTACGCACAACCATGCTACACAACCATGCTACATGCATGCTACATGCATACTACATAACGTGTAACCCCACTCCACACACAATCATGCTACATGCATGCTACATGCATAACATCATGTAACCCACACTCTACACACAACCATGCTGCATGCATACTACATACATAACATGTAACCCCACTCTACACACAACCATGCAACACATGACCTCCGCCTATTATGCTATTATCTGCTGCAGCTTGAACACATACCTCCATCCCCCCACCCTGGCACACACACACACACACACACACACACACAAATGCCCCTGCAAACTGACACCCTTTAGAGACGGCAAGAAGGAAAGTTACACTAATGATTCTGATTCTCAGGCCTCACCGGGGCAGTTATCTGCGAATATGATCCAACGGGGCCATTAAGACGGTAAACCCATAACAGAGCTGACAGACAGACACGCTGACCTAACAGGCCTGGTCCTCCTCCTGTTCTCACTCGGACTATCTTTCTTATGCTGTATCAGCCCGGAGATGGTGGACATGGTTCACTGCCTCCGAGCAAAACAAACTAGAAATGATCAGCTATGGAGACAGTCGTTGAAAATGTTGAAAGAAAGTTGTGTCGGAATAACAACCACAAATGCAATCCATCCATCCATCCATTAGCAGGCAGGCGAGTGCAGTAATGGAACAAATACCTCTGACGAGCTGGACAAAGTTATCCATGTGTAATCATATCCGGGGACTCAGGCCCAGTCATCGGGGTTATCAGTTTGACTTGGATTGCTAAATGAACGCAACTATGATTACATTTTTGGCATCGAGCTGACATCTTACCAGTTCATAATAAGTGTAACAGAATAGTACTTAACAAAGACCCAACAGTGAATGTTACGTCCTTGTTTCCATACCCTCCATGCCAATAACATGTTGGGAGTTTGGCCCAACAGAGCACACATTCCCCATCTCCACGTTGTTTTCTATGCGTCCCATATGCATCACTACGTAGTCTGAAGCTGTTGGACAGTTGCTAAATGTAGCATTTCTCAAAAATATATTGTAACGATCACGGATGAATAGACTCGCTAGCCTTTGGCTAACAGGTCGGACCCTTTAGTCGACTGGTTAACGTAGTCGCCCGTGGTGCGGGAGATCCGGGTTCGCGTCCCGGTTGCGGCAGTTCCCGGCTGCCCCTGAATTTGCCGGCTGCAATTCACGGAGCAGCCGGGAAGCAAACCCGGGTCTCCAGCACCACGGGCGACTGCGCTAACCAGTCGACTAAAGGGTCCGACCCGTTAGTGGGTCTAGTCATCCATGGTCGTTACACTACCCCCCCCCTTCGGTAAAGCGCGTCCCCGCGCTTCAGCATACCAGCTCCCTCCCGCCTCTGGGGGCACGCGCTTCCGATGGCCTCACGGTCTCACCATCCCACTTCTGACACCAATGTAGTGAATTCGGGGGGCAGCCGGGAACCGCCGCAGCAGGGACGCGAACCCGAGTCTCCCGCATCACGGGCGACTGAGTTAACCAGTCAACTAATGGGTTCGACCCGTTAGCCAAGGGCTAGCGAGTGTACACATCCATGGTCATTACAAATAATAGGGAGGGGGATTCCCCCGACTGTTGTGCAAATGTTTTGTGTTGAGCATTTTAATTTCAATTTAACAATATCTACAAAATGACTTTCAAGATAACGGCTGATTTCGAAGCTTATAAACAGAAAGCTCATTCAGAGGAGCCCTAAAGAGAAAACGTTCCCCCGTTGCACTCGTCTGTGATCAGTTCCAGCGTTGTCTTCAGCACACCGTCCCTTTGCCCATGCTGGAGTTTTGTCCAGCAGCTCTCAGAGCCAGAGCGCATCAGACCCGATTTGTTCTGCGTGATAAAACATGGGAGCTCTGTTTTATTGTAATTGCAGACGAACTACTTCAAGGAACGGGACGGATCTCCTGGAGGATGTCAAAAGGTGATATAAGATGTTGTACATTTGCACAGCATGCTGCAAAAGATAAAGGCTCTGACTGTTGTTACAATATGCACAACACATTCCCTGCAATATATATATATATATATATATATATGGCGCAGTGGTTAGCGCGGTCGCCTCACAGCAAGAAGGTCCTGGGTTTGAGCCCCGGGGTAGTCCAACCTTGGGGGTCGTCCCGGGTCGTCCTCTGTGTGGAGTTTGCATGTTCTCCCCGTGTCTGCGTGGGTTTCCTCCGGGGGCTCCGGTTTCCTCCCACAGTCCAAAGACATGTAGGTCAGGTGAATCGGCCGTACTAAATTGTCCCTATGGGGGGGGGGGGGGTAGACCTCGTGATGGCCTGGCGGCCTGTCCAGGGTGTCTCCCCGCCTGCCGCCCAATGACTGCTGGAATAGGCTCCAGTGACCCTGAGAGCAGGAGCGGTGCAGATAATGGGTGGTTGGATGGATGGAGATATATATATATATATATATATATAACTTTGTTAAAAGAAACAATGGTAGGGGAAGTGCTCAACAAATAAAGAGCAAAATAATTTACTTGACTCACTGGATTATAAAATCACGCCAGCTCCCCCTCGTATTCCCCTGGCCTTTTTCACTGTGCAGATAAGGTGCCGGATATAAATGGTGACAATTGTGTTTGTGACTTCAATTTGTCTTTCCAAATTACAATCTGAATGTGCCAACATTGATAAGGGGGGAAACAATCCACTTCAAATGTATTACATTGTCAAAAAAGCTGCTGAGGCCGAGGGACAGAAGGAAGAAGCATGTGCCAACAAGAGAAACGGACCACATGAGGGGCACAGATAAGGCTTGCTAAATCCACGCATGGCCAAGAGGCTGCTACTACCAGGCAAAAATATCATCGGTTTGTCTCCCCTCCCCCCCACTCCCTCTCTCACTTTGAGGCGCACGCAAAGATTGACTTGCATAATAGGAGGAAGACTCGCATATTAACGCGCAAGTAAACACAAACAAACAGGGAGCGAGCGAAAGGAAGGGAGGGGAGCAGTATAGCGGCCCTATAAATGCCCCCCCCCTCACCCCGGCTCTCACATCTCTGATCTGTGCCAGGCTCTCTTCAACCCGTCAGTCTGCCCCTCTGGTCCCGCTGAGATCACAGGGGCATCTGCTTTTTTTTATGAGGCGTAAATAAGCGACACCTGGTGACGTCACTGTAGAGGAATTGATAGTCAACTTTTGCGACGGCGAATCGCGCGGTCTGACACACGCGCGCGCGCGCGCGCACACACACACACACACACACACCCCGCTCTGTTTTTCTTCACACAGATCTGCGTGAGGGGGGGCAGAGAAAGAGAGAGAGAGAGAGAGAGAGAGAGAGAGAGAGAGAGAGAGAGAGAGAGAGAGAGAGAGAGAGAGAGAGAGAGAGAGAGAGAGAGAGAGAGAGAGAGAGAGAGAGAGAGAGAGAGCACGAGCGGGAGCGGGAGCGGGAGCACGAGCACATCACTGAGCCACGCAGAGCTGTCTGGGTGCGCGGGATGACAGGACGGACGCTCCTCAGAATCGCTTAACCGACACGCGCGCAGGGAGCGTCTCCATCTCGCAGGGAGCGTAAAAAAAACCAACCCATCAGAATTCCGCGCCTGTATCATGGCATCTGTTTGGAAACTAAGCGAACAATCTGTTCTGCCGATCACAACTCTTTTACAGAGATGAAATACCAACACAACGACAGCCAAGATCCACTGTGGTCTTTTTTTCTTCTTTCTTTTTTTCCGGGCGGGTTAAAGTCCGGTAAGCCTTGAACATTGTCACCTTTAAAAGCGATAAACGTCTGACGGTCACCTTCCGTCCAGCGAAGGGTCTGTGGCGACGTGCGAGTGAGTGAGTAGCCTAAGTGGCCAATCGTTGTTTTTTTGGGTTGTTTTTTTTTTTTTTGGAAAAAGAGGGAGTGAGGGGGAGGCTGGATATAAACATAATCCAAACATTTAGGCATCGACAGCCTGCCCTTCACCAGAACAGCCGTCTCGCGTTTCTGTTTGCTGCGCACACTCATGCAGGATGCCCGGCGAGCGCCGGGGAGTCCTGGTCCAGCTCAGCCCGACTTCATGACGCTCTGGGCGGCCTCGTCATGCGTCTCCTGCCCGAGCCCAGCGCCCAGTCCCTCCGGCTCCTCTTCCTCTTTATCTTCGTGATGGGGGTCGCCCCGTCCCCAGCCCTCACGGCCGGCTGCCCTGACAGATGTGTGTGCGATGACCAGCTGGTTGTCCAGTGTGCCGGGCAGGAACTCACCCTCTTCCCCCACGACCTCCCCCTCGCCACCCGGCAACTCATCATCTCCAACAACCGCATCGGGGACCTTCCCGCGCTGCAGCTCAACTACCTGTCCGACCTGGTCTACCTGGATTGCAGCAACAACTCTTTGACCGAGATCTCCGAGTCCACTTTCGGGAATCTGCGGAAACTGGCTTATCTGGACCTGTCGTTCAACACCCTGCTTCAGATCGAGGACCGGACATTCGGGCCCTTGGCTTCCCTGGTGATGCTCCGGCTGACGGATAACCCGGGTCTGGGGGAGATCCACCCGGACGCCTTCTCGGAGAACATGGCTCTGCAGGTGCTGGATGTGAGCCGGAACAACCTGACGACGCTCAACATCAGCACCCTGATCGCCCTCCCCGCGCTGCGCTCTCTGGGGCTGAGCGGCAACCCGTGGAGGTGTGACTGTGACACGGAGGACCTCTGTCTCTGGGTGCAGATAGAGGGATTCAAGTTCCAAGGTGAGGACAGATAGATGGATGGATGGATGGACTGATGGATGGATGGATGGATGGTTGGAGTGTTAGATCTCTCAGGATCTAAAACAATTCATTACTTGCTATGAAAAGATGTTGTGTTTGTGCAGCATTATGTGATTATGACTTGTGTGTCTGAGGCGAACATGACTTGTGACGTATTCATTCACAAATTGACATTTAAACTGCGTGTGTCCAAATCTGTTTAGTGTTGGCGAAGCAACTTTGAAATTGTAGCTTGTCAAGCTATACTAGCAACTGGTGATTCAGTCTAGCACAGCCAAGCCTCGTGACGAAAGTAGCAAGCTAGGGAACATGGGACAAAGAAAAGTACCTCAACTCCACTGAACTTACTTCATCAAAATCCTTAGGCCTAAGGAAAATCAACTGTAACGTCTCCTGTAGCAATCTCATGACACGAAAATGAAATGACATTTTTATTTGTAAACCATTCCCAGTGCACCTTGATTTAACGGAGGTTCTATTTTAAATAATAGACTGTCCTCCACCAAAAAACGACCCCATAGGTCGTTTGTACAAGCAGCTTATTATGACCTATAGTTAGGTTTTAAAGTTAAGCGACCTCCAGCGGTCGTGCTGCCAATAGCAATCTTAGTTATTATACTAGACGGCGAAACAACACCAAAACGCACTGACTGCATAGTCTATTGTTCTCAAAGTGTTTTTATCAGTATTTACTGACTACTTACCTTTATTAGTCTGTCTATGACGCTTTGTAAAAAAGATGACAGCAAGTAGATAAAAATCCACAATGCACAGAGGCGAAAAGTATCTGTGGCATATCTCCTGCCGTCGGTAGGGGCGCTAATGTAGGAAACGCTCCTGTGGGTCGTATTAGGTTATACGACCACATAGGTCGTATGGGTTGAAGGTCATTACACAAAAATTTAATGTACATGCTTTGTACACAGGATCCTGCAACAATAATTTTATAAAATGTCTTGTAAAAAAATCCTTATAAAAACAGATCGAAGCTACACGAAGCTACCAGTTGTGTAGTCCCACCCCCCTCCCCCTGCTCCTGTTTTTCATCTCATCTGCCTGTCATTCCACGATGAGACAGCAGACAAGACAGTTTTGCATGTTGCTGCTTTGCAGAGTCTGAACCGGCACGTGACCGCTGTCGCAGATGTGCACGCAGACGTCACGTGACTTCACCAAGCGTACACTAGTGTTTGTGTTTAGTGATTCGTTTGGTTCCGTGAATAATGTAAACATCTCCACGTGAAATAGAAACTAGTGACGTAGTGTTTGGCCACGTTACGCCGTAAAAAGTAGTTCGCTACTGAAAAAGCTTCATCACTATGGAAATAGCCAAGGCCCGGTTAAGCTACTGAAAACTGCAGCTAGCTACTCCCCAACGCTGAACTGTTGACACGACATAAGCCCACTAATAGTATGCAAATCTTAGTACAGCATGCACAATGTTAGCATGCAAATTCAGTATGTGCGCATACTACATATAGCGCCTATAGTCATGAAATTATCAAAACCATCCCATGATTCTTTGCGCTGTTTCCACGGAAACAACAACAGGCAGGGCAAACTTTCCCAAAGCAGAATGTGGAACAATGAAACGGGAGCAGCGGTAGCCGTCGTCAGCAAATTCAAATATGATTTTAACATTTTCACAATAGAATATGTTTTTAGCGTAAATAAAGAGCAAAAACAAGTAAGTTCTCATAATTTGAAAGAGGCAAAGATCTTCTGGTGTTATGAAGGGTGGTAAGTCTGACATATTATGTAAGTGTAACGTACATAGTGTAACGACCACGAATGACTAGACTCGCTAGCCCTTGGGTCAGACCCTTTTGTTGACTGGTTAGCGCAGTCGCCCATGGTGCGGGAGACCCGGGTTCGCTTCCCGGCTGCCCCCCGAATTGGTGTCAGAAGTGGGATGGTGAGACCGTGAGGCCAACGGAAGCGCGTGCGGCCCAGAGGTGTGAGGGAGCTGGTATGCTAAAGCGTGGGGACGCGCTTCCCCAAGGAGGGGGGGTAGTGTAACGACCACGGATGACTAGACTCGCTAGCCCTTGGCTAACGGGTCGGACCCTTCAGTTGACTGGTTAGCGCAGTCACCCGTGATGCCCCCTGAATTTGCTACAATATTATGCAGTACAGATTGCAATCAACACAATTAATAGTATGCCCCAATAGTAGGCAGCATACACTACATACTTTTGAGTTTGTAGAATGTACTAACAATTTGGACACTGTCATCTGTGTAGATTTGAGGAGGGGGGGGGTGTTTGCAGCCCCTCCTTTATGGGTGACAGCATCTAAAAATACTAACTGTTGTAGGACGTTAACATTGTATTCCTCATTGATAAGGAAACTGGCAAAATGTTTTTTTTCTCTCTGCACCCCCGACCTCTATTCTCTCTTAGCCTCTCACTCGTATTCTATCACTTGGTATTGACCATGTGGTCAGGGTTGGAAATACACAGTGGCTTTCAGTGGAGCCCTATTATCCGGTGCGCTACTACACATGTCGCATGCACGTGCACGCGCATACACGGACGTGTTGTTCTGTTCACAACAAAACCACACAACAGTTGTGCTTTGCATCCATGACACTAGCTTTCCCTTGCTTACTACCTCATATGTTCAATAACATTGCTTGTTCTGGTCTTGTAGGCTGAGGTGAATTAGAGAGTAACAAAACATGATTTGGCAGTAACACCACCTCCTCTCTGGTTGTACCCCAAATTTCCCTAATGTGCCTTGTGCTGATCTGATAGTAGAAGTCAGGCTCGTAGTTGGTGTTCTCCTGGATGATCATTTGGCTCTGGCAGCAGGAGCATCTCACAGCCTTGCCAGTAAACAGATTTCCTACGCTAAGACCGTGAGCCAAAAAATGGTCCAAGGTCTTATCACTCGTTATTGTCACATCGACTCATTTAGTTAATTTGATTGTGGGAGCTCAGTCAGTAGTTCTTGACAATGGGCATCCTTTCTCCTTCCTCTCTCTTTCAGAAATAGCAAGTGCACATGTGCGCGCACGCACGCAAGCACACACACACAAAGCTATAACGTTATAAACCACGTGTTCAGGTGTCATTCGCGCACACATCTATGCACATATGTATATGCACGTGCAGATAGACACAACACAAATTGACAGAAATGTTTATATGCATACAAACATGCACATTCACTGACTATCTCAGACACTGTCTCTTTGTCTCTGTCTCACTCTCTCTCACACACACTAACGCACGTACACACAGACGAAACCTTTATAACTAACGGACTGAGCCGCGGTGAGAGCACATTTAGGATGCCTTCCCATTTCCCAATGGTGAAATGTTCAAATCGCCCCCGTATTGCACTTTAAGTCAGGAATCGGGAATAAGAAACACTTTGTCATTTCATCTATGTACTACCTACACAAAAGAAACGAAATTCTGTTTCCCCCAGCCCACAGCAGTGCAACACAAAAGACTAAAATACATATCCAAAAACCTCACCACCGAAAACATACAAAAACAGAGAGGACGGAAGAATAAAGAGCTAACAACACAGGCCACCCAGTGCAACACAGTCCAAAAACCCCACACTCCAGAGAACGAATGCCGGCCAGGAGGACTGTCGGAACTGCCGGTCTGCATAGGCTGTCAGTTAGCTTAGCTTGCCCGCTTCCGCGTCCTGTCAGACCGCCCTCGGCGTTTCTTCTTCAGGCGCAGCTCCAGGCAGGGCCGTGGTCCTTGGGCCCATCGGATGCAGCAGACCAGGCTCCCTCAGCCACTCCAATGGCAGCTGTCCTAGCCAGACGCCTTCGACACACCTTCCCGCACTCCACACAACGACGCAAACGCGAACAAAAACACTGCACAGTCGATGCTAGGCGAGGCCGCCAGCAGACCACCTCGGTGTTTCCTCTCGGGCAGGGCCGTGGGCTAACAGTTAGTTTAGCCTGCCCCGCTTCCGTGTCCTGTCAGACGCGGAAGTCTGATATAATATCGTCATAATAACATCTCGCCTCCCTAAAAAAAAGGCTGAAATATGCCTTTGAGTTGCTTACAAGTAAGGTGCTTGCTGCACTTAAAGTTCAAAGCGACGGTACGAATTCAGCAATCAGCAACAACCCCAAGCGCTCAAGCATGCATTCCTTAAATAGCAGGGATTGAAATAGAATGGCTAAAATATTCCTTAAAGAGCAGTCTCACTGACGCTTTTTTGTTTTCATCGCAGACAATCTCATCAGCCTGGCTTGTAATCATTAATAAAGCTGAGTTTGAAGCTGGTTAAGCCTGTTGACACACTGAGCAGGTCGGATCTTATCTTGACGTTGCCCTCGCTTATAATAGCTGTCTTAAGTGTCAGGGTACGTCTTACAAATATGAGTTTGTTGTCCTCATATGTTCATCCGAGTCCCGAGGTCCAGGCTTAGAGAACGCACCGAGAGCATCTGTCAGCTGTGAGGGGTGTCGAGTGTGCGTGTCCTTGTGTACCTGTTTCTCTTGGCTAGTTAACTCTCTCTCTCTCTCTCCGCACCTGGGTGAGCTGGCACTCCCAGTAGAGCACGCTCTGGCCCTTCAGCCCAGATGGTTAATGACGGTGCTCAGAAAAAGCTGGACTCCCATGATCCCGTTAAGGAAGATGTGTGCGGACGCGCGCGCACATGTGCGTGATTTTGCGGGTGAGCATTGATCTGTGGGTGTGTGCGTTTGTGCAAGAACGCTTTTGTGTAGTTGCAAACGCTGTTTGTGAAGGCAAACGTCACCCAGACACGTTTGTATCGGTGTGTGTGTGTGTGTGTCGTGCGCGCGCGCGCGTTTTGTGTGTGTGGCGCTTTGGCTGTAGATGTTTATGGGTGAGTGACTAACGACACTCGTGTTTGGGAGTCGGTGTGTGTGTGATCCATAGCTGGGCTGAGGGGGACCCTTAGGGGAGAGCTTGCAGGAGAGGAGGGGAAGTGTGACGAGACTAGGGGACATTTTGAGTGAAGAAGTTAGGGGAGCAGAACAGGAGACACGGGGCTGGAACGGCGGTGCACTTAAAGTTGGTGCAGCCCAAAGTTGTCTCTCTCTATTGCTCTTTGTGTTGCTTTCTCTCTTTCTTTCTCTGTTGCTCTCCCTTTCTTTATTGCTCTCTTTCTATTGCTTTCTTTCTCCATTGCTATCTCTTTCTTTCTCGGTTCCTCTCTGTCTTTCTCGATTGCTCTTTCTTGCTTTCTCTATTGCTCTCTCTCTCTTTCTCCATTGCTCTCTTTCTTTCTCTATTGCTCTCTCTCTCTCTCACTGTCCCCGACAATCCATCTCTTTCTCACATGTCCACGAAGCAAACACAAACACAGGTAGGTAATGAACATTGCGCTGTGTTTCTTCTACATACACTGAACAAAAACATAAACGCAACACTTTTGTTTTTGCTCCAATTTGTCATGAGTTGAAATCAAAGATCTAAAACTTTTTCTACGTATACAAAAGGCCCATTTCTCTCAAATTTTGTTCACAAATGTGTTTAAATCTGTGTTAGTGAGCACTTCTCCTTTGCCGAGATAATCCATCCACCTGACAGGTGTGGCATATCAAGATGCCGATTAGACAGCATGATTATTGCACAGTTGTGCCTTAGGCTGGTCACAATAAAAGGCTACCTTAAGATGTGCAGTTTTATTACACAGCACGATGCCACAGATGTCGCAAGTTTTGAGGGAGCGTGCAGTTGGCATGCTGACTGCAGGAATGTCCACCAGAGCTGTTGCCCATGAATTGAATGTTCATTTCTCTACCATAAGCCGTCTCCAAAGTCGTTTCCGAGAATTTGGCAGTACATCCAACCGCCCTCACAACCTCAGACCACGTGTAACCACGCCAGCCCAGGACCTCCACATCCGGCATCTTCACCTGCAAGATTGTCTGAGACCAGCCACCCGGGCAGCTGATGCAACAATTGGTTTGCATAACCAAATAATTTCTGCACAAACTGTCAGAAACCGTCTCAGGGAAGCGCATCTGCATGCTCGTCGTCCTCAACGGGGTCTTGACCTGACTGCAGTTCGTCGTCGTAACCGACTTGAGTGGGCAAATGCTACGGACAACGAACACAGGTGCATTTTATTGATGGCATTTTGAATGCACAGAGATACCGTGACGAGATCCTGAGGCTCATTGTTGTGTCATTCATCCACCACCATCACCTCATGTTGCAGTATGATAATACACGGCCCCATGTTGCAAGGATCTTTTCACAATTCATGGAAGCTGAAAACATCCCAGTTCTTGCATGGCCTGCATATTCACCAGACATGTCCCCCGTTGAGCATGTTTGGGATGCTCTGGATTGGCGTATACGACAACGTGTTCCAGTTCCTGCCAACTTCGCATAGCCATTGAAGAGGAGTGGACCAACATTCCACAAGCCACAATCAACAACCTGATCAACTCTATGCGAAGGAGATGTGTTGCACTGCGTGAGGCAAATGGTGGTCACACCAGATACTGACTGATTTTCTGACACCCCCCCCCCCCGCATATCTGTGAAATCCATAGTTCAGTGTCTAATAAATGTCTCTTTTCAAGATAAAACTGCACATTTTAGAGTGGCCTTTTATTGTGACCAGCCTAAGGCACACCTGTGCAATAATCATGCTGTCTAATCAGCATCTTGATATGCCACAACTGTCAGGTGGATGGATTATCTCAGCAAAGTGCTCACTAACACAGATTTAAACAAATTTGTGAACAAAATTTGAGAGAAATAGGCATTTTGTGTACATAAAAAAAGTCTTAGATCTTTGATTTCAACTCATGACAAATTGGAACAAAAACAAAAGTGTTGTGTTTATATTTTTGTTCAGTATATATAAAGCAGGGTGTACGTTTGCATGTTCGCTTAAAACTCCAGAAATACTCATTGTAGAACAAAAAGAAAGGTATCTTTAGAATCAGCACTTTCCAAGGATTGCACAGCTCGAAAAATATTACAAAAACCAAGTACAATTTTTGATTTATTTGCGAAATTTTGTTTATTTTGTGGCAAGCGCTAGCTCTTTCTTTCCAGTCATCTAAGCCTCTCTCCTTCTCTCTCAATTACTCAGGTGTACTATAACTCACGAACTACAGCGACACCTACAGGTCAATTATATATTGTGGCGGACACTAGGGGCTATGCCTCTCACCCAGCAGGGCTGTGAGCTGGGGGCGTGGTTTACGTTCCCGGGCTGTCTGGTGCAAGGTTGTCCCTGTTTTAGTTTGGTTTTTGGAGCCGAGGAATAAAGTTCGAACTCGCCTTCGTCTGCTGTGTTTTTCCCCATCCTGCCACATTGGTGACCCCGAATTGAACATGTTTGGAGCGGTAGAAGAGTGTGAATCCACTTCGGCCACGCCGCCCCAACTCTCACAGCCGGCCGTTCTCGCCGCGGCTGTGAAGCTCCCATAGTTCTGGCAGAGCGACCCGGCCTCGTGGTTCCAGCATGTCGAGGCGCTGTTCCACCTGCGTGGAATCTCCGCGGACGACTCCAGATACTATCTGGTCGTCGCTGCGCTGGACCAGCAGTCCACACGCCGTGCCATGCAGCTGTTGCCCCCCCCCCCGCAACACGGTAAATACGTCGCCCTCAAACATCTTCTGCTCCGGAGGTACAGCCTATCTACCGCAGGGAGGGCAGATAGAATCCTTTCCCTATCCGGTTTGGGCGACGGGACGGCTGTGGATCTCATGGACAATATGCTGTCGCTGCTAGGCTCGGACGAAGGTGGGTTCCTTTTCTCGCACGTTTTCCTGCGTCAGCTCCCGTCTCCTGTGCGCGCGGCTTTGGCTAACTCCCCGTGTCTGGCCGCTGGTGACTGCCGAGGTTTGGCTGAGGAGGCCGATCGGGTCCTGCTGGCTACCAGACGGTTCTCTGTGCAGAGTGTGGCAGGATGAGGAAAAACACAGGAGACGAAGGCGAGTTCTAACTTTATTCCTCAGCTCCAAAAACCAAACTAAAACAGGAACAACCTTGCACCAGAGAGCCCGGGAACGTAAACCACGCCCCCAGCTCACAGCCCTGCTGGGTGAGAGGCATGGCCCCTAGTGTCCGCCACACAATATATATATATCTTTATCTATATTGTCTTTCTATATATATAAAGCAACGGTGTATGTTTGTATGTTCGCTTAAAATTCCAGAAATACTCATTGAAGAACAAAAAGAAAGGTATTCTATATATATATAAAGCAAGAGCGTATATTTGTATGTTTGCTTAAAACTCCAGAACTACTCATTGTATAACAAAAAGAAAGATATCTTTACAATCAGCACTTTTCAAGGATTGCACAGTTCAAAAAATATTTCAAAAACCATGTAAAAATGTTGATTTATTTGCAAAATTTAGTTTATTTTGTGGCAAAATTTGGCGTCTTTTTGATATTCGATACCATACGTTGTTACGTCATATCAATCAAAGGAATTTTTCAGCCTCGATGCCAGGGTTATTAGTGCAGACCGTCACCCTGGATTCGAGGTTGCAAGAGTGACAGTGGTGTGAGCACTGTTAACTTACTTATCACAAAGCACATGACAATGTTTTGTTGCCAGACACACGCAACGTGGTTCACCCTGAGGCGCTTGAACACTGAGCGATTAATACACACACTGGCAAAGCTTGATGAATGGATTGAAAATTACATTTGATAATTTTCATCAATAAAATTCGTTCATTTGACATTCGTTTATGACATGTATCATATCATAAATTATCCTATATTTCATCATCGATTATATCTTAAAGATCAGCTCGTCTTGGTTGTTTTGGCGAGAACATTTTCCCCGTGAAACGCCAGGTACTTCTGCTAGTCCTAACTCAGAGGGATAGGTCTAATTCAGCTGGTGCAGTCTCTGGTCCAGTGTGCAGTTGCATGGGTTTAAATCCTGAACTGATAACAATTAAATTCCTGCACATGCTACTTCCCCCACTTAATTACTACACCCATGTAAATACTACTACAATGCTGTCGGACTGAACCATATGTGTGTGTGTGTGTGTGTGTGTGTGTGTGTGTGTGTGTGTGTGTGTGTGTGTGTGTGTGTGTGTGTGTGTGTGTGTGTGTGTGTGTGAAGATGTGTGACTATGTCTGTATATTGGTCCATCACTGTGTATTCATATTATTAAGATGTAATTTAGATACACAACACACAATGTGTTGGTTGAATAAACAAGATGAATACAGGTTAGTCTCTGTAGAGTATTTCTGTCTAAAACTCTCCCTCCCTCCTCTCTCTCTCTCTCTCTCTACCTTCACATGGGCTGTGGGAGGAGTGTTGTGCATGGTTGGTGAGGATGGAGAAGTAGTTATTTAATTTTTTTATTGTAATTAGAATGACGAATTTTTTTATATATATTCATTTTTTGGTTTATTTTGCTCTGCCACTGAATTGTTGTATCCAAGTTTATGAAAGGGGTATTTTTAAATTCAAATTCTCTCTCTCTCTCTCTCCTTTTGAATAAGATGACAGAGACATGTATTGATATGGCAGCCATAACCAAATCAGTGGAAATGGGGTCAAGTGCATGTGTGTGCGCGCGTGCGTGCATGTGTATCTGTGTGTGCGTGCATGCATGTGTGCGTGTGTGTGTGTGATTTTTTCTAAGAATGCCCTCCAATCTGACTGCAGGGATGTGAGTCTAACGGATAGAGATTCCAGCTGTCGCTACTCTAGTTCTCATTGTGAGTATGAATCAGGTGAACGTGTGGGTGTGTATATATTTGTCCATTTGAGTTTCTATCTATGTGTGTGTTTGTGTCTGCATTAAATGTCGAATATCTGCCTTTACACACAATATGGTCCTACTATCTTCACATATCCCTCTTTCCAGCCTTAGTGCATACCTTGCTCAGGACTTTAATATACTTGTTAAATTATATGTTGCATACGTTTTATTTATTAAGTCATCTGACAGCAGTGGTTCTTTGATGCACCATGTGGTGCAACCTGGACATATCATCAGTAAAGAACCCGGGGTCATCAGGTATTTCGGGTCTTAACATCAGACACCCTCACCCGAGCGACCCAGCCGGGGATGACCAAGACCCGACTTGTGTCCAGGTAGTGCATTATGCCACGCGTCACCCCTCTTCACCCAGAGCCAACGGGAAACCTTTTCAGCAGCTTCCAAGATGTTCCCAATGGCTCTTCTTCTTTGCAGCCCACAAATCCCAGAGTCCCAGTACCCGGTGTAGAGACTGACCTGCAAAGCCTCTGCGGCCCACTTCAACCTGTTCACAGTGGGCCTTCCACCTATTCCTCCGACACTCCGCTGCCAGATCTGCATACCTGGCTCTCTTCCTTTCTAGCACAGCCACTTGCTTGGTTGCCCCGGACATCAGGACCATGTGTGGCCTGAGTGTGGTAGCTGCGATGGTGCCCAGGAACCTCAGTTGTCTGCCTGGTCGACCAGGAGCTGCCAGTCCCTTACTGTTGCGAGCAGCCCGCCCTGAGTCTTTGGCTGGGGCTTCCCCCCTGCTCGAACAAAGGCAATGGTGCGTTTTGTTGGGGGTTGCTGCTTGCTACATTTATTTATTACCTCATCTGACAGCAGTGGAAATATTTTTAGTCCTTAGGCTGGGTCTATAGATGAAGTGACAGGCTGACTGGCAATGAACATTATCTACTTTCTACTGGTCTGTCTGCCCAATTCATATTTCATTTCAACTTCCTGTAACAGTCACTGTCTTTACAGCTGCATATTGGGGTTTTCCAGCATCTTTTCTCCATCCATCCTTCCTTGTTTGCCCCTGTCTGTGTCTTTGCGTCTGTGTCTGGACATGCCCAGCACGCGTCCTTAAGAAATGTGTTGACATGCCTTGACTCCAGCAGCCACCAAAGTCACAGTGTGGCTGTGGGAGCGAAGGAGACAGAACTGGTACTATTAAGATGGCAGAGATGGGTGGAAAGTGTTAGGTGAGAGAGAGAGAGAGAGAGAGAGAGAGAGAGAGAGAGAGAGAGAGAGAGGGAGGGAGACAGGGAGAGGAGGGGGAGACAAGCTGTACAAACAAACATATATGCAGTGCCTATGCATGAGGAACAGAGGGGGACATCGGTTGAAAAAGGAAGATGCTAGTGAAAGATGTAGATATTTCTCGAGGAAATCTTTCCCACCAAGAAAAGTCGAGGAGTGGGCAGAGAATGCAGAAAAGAGGGGGTTGCAAAGAAAAAAGTCTGACTTTGTGTACTGACCTGTGTTGTGTTGCTGTTAAAGAGGAGGGGTCTGTGCAACATCTGTCAAGGACTGTCAGTTATCTACAAAGCCCGGCTCAGAAAAGACAGGCAGGGGCTTCTTAGATCGCGGACACTGGTGATTCGAGTGTCGGGGTGGCAATCACAGAGTAACTTGCGATACGATACCGTCACCATGATAACGATGGTATCACGATACATCGATTCTGGGATACTCGATACATTGCAAGACAATCATCGACGATATGTCATGATATCTGTGTATGTGTTATTTATGTTACTGTTGTTTGGGTTTGACTGTTATAAACAGACTGTGTTATCAATAAAGTTGGAAAAACATTATCACAGAAAAAGTTTTAATAACAATATCGATATTGAGCACCAGTGTTTCGGTAACGTATCGCAAGAGGACTATGAGGATGGATTCCAGCATCGGTATTTCGTCCCGCCCCTCGTCGAGTGCTCGGATGTTGTTCGCTGGACTGCAGCTGCCATCCCTCTTACCGATATCCATCACTCCTCCTCACTTTAAGAGATACTTTCATGCCATTTCTTTTTTTCTGATTTTTCCCTTTTTCTCCCAATTTAGTGGCCAATCGCTCCCTATTCTAGTTCAAGCACCCACCCTCGTACATGCGTTCGCCAACTGCACCTCTCCGGCCGGCAGTCTCGAAGGAGATGCCTTGCCACTTCCATGACAAGGCGAATCAAGGCCGTTCCAGGCCGTTCAGGTTCTATTCTGTTGCCTACCAACACGGGAATCGCCGGTTCGAATCCCCGTGTTACCTCCAGCTTGGTCCGGCGTCCCTACAGACACAATTGGCCGTGTATGCGGGTGGGAAGCCGGATGTGGGTATGTGTCCTGGTCGCTGCACTAGCGCCTCCTTTGGTGGGTCGGGGCGCCTGTTCAGGGGAGTGGGGGGACTAGGGGGAACAGCGTGAGCCTCCTACGCGCTACGTCCCCCTGGTGAAACTCCTTTCACTGTCAGATGAAAAGAAGCGGCTAGCGACTCCACAAGTATCGGAGGAGGCACGTGGAAGTCTGCAGCCCTTCCCGGATCAGCAGAGGGGGTGGAGCAGCGACTGGGAAGGCTCGGAAGAGTGCGGTAATTAGTCGAAAACAATTGGAAGGAAAAAGGGGGAACCCCCTCCCCCCAAAAAAAATGACGTAGAAGAGAGTCAGCAATTAGTAGATGAATTTGTATGTCAATCTACGGATATGTTAGAGCACTGACTAGTTATAATATATCATAGCATAACGGGCGTCTGGGTAGCATGGCGGTCTAGTCCCTTGGCTACCAACACGGGGATCGCCAGTTCAAATCCCCATGTTGCCTCCGGCTTGGTCGGGCATCCCTACAGACACAATTGGCTGTGTCTGCGGGTGGGAAGCCGGATGTGGGTATGTGTCCTGGTCGCTGCACTACCGCCGGTCGGTCGGTTGGTCGGGGCGAAAGTTCGGGGGGGACGGGGGAACTGAGGGGGAATAGCATGATCCTCCCACGCGCTACGTCCCCCTGGCGAAACTCCTTACTGTCAGGTGAAAAGAAGCAGCTGGCGACTCCACATGTATCGGAGGAGACATGTGGAAGTCTGCAGCCCTCCCCGCATCGGCAGAGGGGGCGGAGCAGCGACCGAGACAGCTCGGAAGAGTGGGGTAATTGGCTAGGTAAAACTGGGGAGAATAAGGGGGGGGAGACAAAATCGCTGGACAACGTGTAGGGGCACACTTAACGTTTGTTATATATATTTTGGCAGGCTCTTATGGGTGATGCCCAGTTCTGCTGTTGCACAGGTGTTAAGTGGGCCCTGCTAAAAGCAGATGGTTTTAGCAGGACTGCATGTGTCTGCTGGCTGAGCTGCTCTGCCTCGGCCGGCTGGCTGGCTGCATGTCTGGCTGGGTACTTCAGTGCTGGGTTTGAAAACAGAGGTCGGTGGCTGCTCCCCGGCACCCTGGCCAGCTCTCAGACCCCAGGCACAAACCCAGCAGAGAGGGTCATGCACGGGGCAGGAGTTACATATTCATAATAGAAGAGCGAGCAAGCGACATCAGTGAGTTCGGAGAAGAAGGGGAAAACGAACCGGGACGGGAGTCAACTCTGCAAACCTTTCAAAAGTCAGTTGGTACCAAATTTAGTGAAACAGAATTTTTTGATTCAATTGAGGGGTGCAAGGAAAGATGGACTGAGATAGGTTGACACATGGGTGATAAGACAGTGATAAAACAGGGGAAGTGTGAAATTAAGGATGAAGATGTCTGGGGAGAAGAAACCCCACGACAAAGGAGGTTACTGGTCTGTATGGCCCAGATCAGTGGTACAGTTAAAAACAATTAACCAATGCATTATTAATTGGCTGGGGCGATTCAGCAATCGCATCTGGCGGGGAATAGGGTATCAAATGCTACCGGCCCTCCTGTTTACCATAGCCAAGACAGACGTGGTACTTCTGAGTGTGTTTTGCGGCGCGAGTTGGAAATCCAAAGGGATGCGGTTTTTGTGAGTGTTTATATGGATATGTGTGTGTGTGTGATGTGATCACCTGAGGCACAGTGAGGAAGCAGCTCAGGTGTGTGTGTGTGTGTGTGTGTGTGTGTGTGTGTGTGTGTGTGAGCATGCACATCACGTGTTCTTCCTCACAACTAAGCGATATGAATACTAAGACAGTAAAACTGGAATGGAGACAAGAGGGGGGAGTAAGGGGTGACAGATGGAACATGAGTGACTGAGAGAAACCAAAGGACAATAGAACCAGACGCTGTGGAAAATAAAGTGATAACGGCACCGAGAGACACACAGAGTGTGTTTGTGTGTGTGTTAGAGAGAGAGACAGAGAGTGTGTGTGTGTGTGTACGTGTGTGAGAGTGTGTATGAGTGTGTGTGTGTGTGTGTGTGAGCGCGTGTGTGAGCGCGTGTGTGAGATAGCGCATGTAGGTGTGTGTGTGTGTGTGTGTGTGAGAAAGTGTGTGTGTGTGAGAGAGAGAGAGAGAGAGAGAGAGAGAGAGAGAGAGAGAGAGAGAGAGAGAGAGAGCTCGTGAGTGTATAGGTGTGTGTGTGCGTGTAAGAGAGTGTGTGAGCGTGTGTGAGACAAAGAGAGAGAGAGAGGGGGACAGTGTGTATGTGAGAGAGAGAGAGAAAGCAAGCGACTGTGTGCATGTAAGTGTGTGTGTGACAGAGAGAGCGACAGAGAGTGTGTGTGAAAGAGAGAGAGAGGGAGAGAAAGAAAGAGAACAAGTGATGAAATGCCAGTGAGCGATGAAAAAGTAAGGAAGGGGATAAAGGAGGGCAATAAGGATAAAACAGAGATAGAGGGAAAAGGAGGGAACTGTTGCTTTCTGACATTCACTCTCTCTCTCTCTCTCTCTCTCAACTCTTTTTTTTTGTGCCATAGGTAGAGGGCTCATGCAGAGGAATGATGGAAGGGAGGATGTCGGTAATCTGACTAATGCCGTATTTGAGAGAGGAGTGTGAAGGCGTGCGTTATGCAGCCCTAGTGGATGCGATGGAGGAAAGGTCAGCTATTCTTAGCCAACCTCTCCGCGTTGCGTTCGGCGGGCTAACGGGCGAGCTAAAGAGAGAGGCTCTTCTCTCAGTCACTTCAGCACCGCTCGGAGAGGTTTGTTTAAGGGCCCGCAAATTTTACATCACATATCCTCAGCATGGCCTCTCCTGACAAGCTGAGTGTTCATGAGCACAACAACATTAACGCACCTCCCGCTCTCGTGCGCTCTCATCACTCTTATATACATGTGTGCGTAAATGAAACTGAATTGATCCCACCAGGAAGGTTCTCGTGCCACTCTCACCCCTTTCCAGCGGGAGGTCAGAGAGCAGGTCATGTACAGAACCATGTCTCCGGAGCTGGTGGAGAGTCGATGTTTTGCTTGCCTAAAGCCTCCTACAGACTGCGATTTTAGCAGTCCTATAAGTTTATATGGCGGCACAGTGGTGCAGTGGTTAGCGCGGTCGCCTCACAGCAAGAAGGTCCCGAGTTCGAGCCCCGGGGTAGTCCAACCTTGGGGGTCGTCCCGGGTCGTCCTCTGTGTGGAGTTTGCATGTTTTCCCCGTGTCTGCGTGGGTTTCCTCCAGGGGCTCAGGTTTCCTCCCACAGTCCAAAGACATGTATGTCAGTCAGGTGAAAAGGCATTACTAAATTGTCCCTAGGTATGTGTGTGTGTGTGTCTCGGCCCTGTGTGATGACCTGGTGGCCTGTCCTGGGTGTCTCCCCGCCTGCCACCCAATGACTGCTGGGACAGGCTCCAGCATCCCCGCGACCCTGAGAGAAGGATAAGCGGTTCAGATAATGGATGGGTGGATATAAGTTCATTGCAAGCCACACTGTGCAATATGGATCTAATAAACTTGGGTACGACATCAAGTTTGATCTATATAGACTGTACAATAACACCTACTGAATCGCAGGCTACGACGCAAGTCCATAAAAACGTCATCAGCGTGCGTGCCGCACTAGCGCACGTAATCAATCTACGCCGCTAGTAGAGCAACATGACGCCAAGCAGGAATCGAGTCCTTTCAACAGTCGCCGCAGCTCGTTTTGCTCGTTTTGTTAGCTCGTTTTAGCTCGTTTTGCCGAATCCATCACATTTGGGTCACACAGATGCCAAGAGTCTGTTTGTGTTTCGCGTCAGCAAAGATTCTGTGTCGCGTAGATCAGTGCGTCATTTCGTGCTACATTTCTATTGGTTGGTTAGTAGACGTAGGTCGTAGCACCAGTCGCATTGTGAGACGGTCATCCTAAAATTTTGACACTGTCGAGACTAATGTTCCAAGTTATCTTCGGTCGCAAGACCGTAGTAGCGGCCGTCTTTGCACCCGTCTCACAGTGCGACGTAGGACCATCGTTTTGGAGCCACGACCAAAGATATCACCACCTTTACTCATCTTTCGTATGAGACGGCCCAAATCGCACCGTGTATACCGCTTTAACGGTGTGTTCACGCCAAACGCGAAGCGAATTTTCGCGTCGCTTTACGTGCGCGAGTTTGATCGCGGGATCATTTGTTTTTATTCGCGCTACTCGCGCTAGTTTGGACGCAGGATCGAGTACGCGAACCCGCGAATTCTCTTCCGGAAAAGAGGAGAGGAGACTGCGATTCGTTGACATTCTCCTGACAGACTTTCGCGACACAGCCTCACGCGAATTTCTCGCTCAAGTTGAATATTTTCAACTCGCGCGAATACGCGAATGACGCAAAATTCGCGCCATCCGCGTCGCCCGGCGCGAATACACGCGAATTTGCATCCTTATTACAGTGACTTTATAAGTAATCTCATCGCGCGAAAAAAATCTCATCGCGTTTGGTTAGGGCTTGAAAACGGGATCCTCTGCTTGTCCGATGGTGCACACCGTCTTGGTGTACCCTGGGAGCTAACAGATAAATGCAAATTTATGCTCTAGTACACAGTATATACACACACACACACACACACACACACACACACACACACACACACGTGAAGTGAAAACAAACAAGTGTGTTCAGTAAGCTTTGGTGAATCTCTATGATTAGTTCTGCAGTGTTACGGGGTTGCAAGGAAAGATATAAAAAAAGCAAGATAAGAATGTCTCTAGCCTCCTCCCCCCCCCTCAATGAGATTAAAACCATGCAGAATAACATATGCATTGCCATAATTAGTCTAGTTAAAAATACTTGTGTTTACAGTTGGGCTAGTACTGTGCCCTGCAGGTTAATACCTCGCAGTGCTGATTAACTCTGTGTGTGTGTGCATCTGATTGTGTGCATGTGTATGCGTGCGTGCTTGCGTGTGTGTTCGTGCGCGTGTGTTTGTCGGTGAGTGTGAAATCAAATTAAACCTGCTGTTTACTATAACGCTAACTGCAGGTGTGTGTGTGTGTGTTTGAATTCAAAGTGATGTTTTTTGTGTGTGTAAATGCTCAAAACCTTGTGTATAATTGTCATCCCACTGCTCACCTCTGTGTAAAGAGAAGAGAGAGAAAAGGAAAGAAGGAGGGAGAGGAAAAGAATGGGCTTATGAAAGAATCGGTGTTTGGGTTTTCAGAGCATATTTGCCCCATGCCTGGGAGGTCAGGTTGGTTAATTTCCCCCATGCCTGGGAGGTCAGGCTGGTTAAAAGCCCTGTCTTTTGTGTCGGCATGTGGGCATGCTTGGAAAATGTCCAACCCATGATTTGACACCAAGGGTCAGTGGCTGCTGCAATGCACCCTTCAGACAGTCACACATACACACACACACATGGAAACGCGCAATGGTAAACACACGTGTATGTGCAGACAGCCTTACAAATATTTACTCTTGCTCTTATTTATTCCTCAAACACAGAGGCGTCCGGGTAGCGTGGCAGTCTATTCCGATGCCTACCAACACGGGGATCGCCGGATCAAATCCCCGTGTTACCTCGGCTCTGTGCACAACTGTAGTCCACTGACTTCCGGTTTCTACTGCAGCGGTCATACCAGTTTCCTGTTTGTTGGCGTGTGCTATTGACAATGGCATATTTTTCGCGATGCCTGCGAAATTTACCATAGATAAATGTCAACGACATGGACAGAATTGTCGACAAACAAGTTACGTCCAAAATTATGAGGATGAGTATCCTCATCCTCATAATTGTGGATGTAACTTGATATGTACAATTTGAAACTTTTCACCCGTTTTCTGGTAGGTACAGGTTAAAGTTTGCCAACAATTCTGTGCATGTCGTTGACATTTATCCATGGTAAATCTTGCAGGCATCGCGAAAAATATGCCATTGTCAATAGCACACGCTAACAAACAGGAAACTGGTATGACCGCTGCAGTAGAAACCGTAAGTCAGTGGACTACAGTTATGCACAGAGCGATGCAGGTGGGAAGCCGGATGTGGGTGTGTGTCTTGGTCGCTGGACTAGCGCCTCCTCTGGTTGGTCGGGGCGCATACCGTGATCCTCCCATGCACTACGTCCCCCTGGTGAAACGCCACACTATCAGGTGAAAAGAAGCGGCTGGCGACTCCACATGTATCGGAAGAGGTACGTGGTCAGTGCTCGAATTGAGTGATCCGTTATGGGGGGTCCCCTATTTGCGGTTTGGGGGGGGTGTTAAAACGCTAAAATTATGCTGTCTTTTGACTCAATGCAACCATTTTGTAAGTCTGGGAGGAGAGGTGAATATCAGTGTATTTACTCTTCAATGTAAGACCGTATGAATGACCAGTAGAGAGTGCTTGACTCCAGCAACACTTTTAATTCTGTTATTTTCGATTCTGCCGCGCTAGAGTCGCTCGTGCCACGCGCCCGTCGTTTCACGTGCAGATTGTAACATATTTTGACGAATTCGGGGGACAACGCAACCACAGGAACTGCCGCGGCCGGGAAGCGAACCCGTATCGCCCGCACCGCAGGAGGCATCGCTAACCGCTAGACTAGGGTCAGACCCGCGAGCCAGCGACCTGCGTGTCTTCTTATCCATGCACGTTACAATATGATCCAAAACATTCTTCTTCAATTGCGAAATAAATAGAAAATAATATTTCGAAATTAAACTTACTGGGAGTTATTGTTGGATCGTTTTTCCCAATTACACACTAATCTTAAGTGTTAACATAAATATTTTCGAGTTTACAATCTTATAAAAAGCCATTGATGACAGCTAAATCTGATCAGATAACAAATTGTAGCCTACACGAGGGGACGTTTGACATTATTTATTAATGGTTACACTCGCATATACGAGAAAAAATGCGGTATTACTAACATACAGAACCTCTGTCGCTAATGAGGAAAAAAGCGGGAACATTACGTTTTTTAAAGCATAGTCGGAATATTCTAGTAAGCATGTATAAATTACAGGAATATCCTTCTTTCATGGAGCATGTAAACAGCTTATTAAGAATATGGCCTTAACCAGAATAATAGACATTAATCTGAATATGGTGTGCATGTAACCATGGTCAATAATATTATCTAGCTAGCAGCTACATAGCTAGTTAACGAGCTAGCTAGTTAGTTAATGTTCTCAATAGACACCTCTAGTTTCTGATCACACAAATGCACAACTAGCTGCAATAGATCATTAGTTTTCGATTATTTCTTGTATCGTTAGTAAATAGAATGTCTATGATAATGTTAGGCACACACGACATTAGCAGCATTCGCTAGCTAGCTAACGTGGTTCTAGAAGTTTCTGACCATTTTCTGACAAGTAACGTTAGCATAACGTTATAGCCAATGTCAAAACAACCATCAGCTAGCCCAATAGCTAACGTTAACTAGTTTAGAGCAAAAAACATCGTTTAAGATAACAACTCTGTTCATTCGTAGTTAACATTGCAGCAATATCAGGGAGAAATAATTATTTTTACCATATGTGATAGCAATACTTAAACCATTTCCCAGAGCTTCTTTCACAATTCACATGGTTTGTTAGCTAACGTTACCTGTAACGTTAATTGTGGCTGACAGAGGGCTATATCGGTATCCACTCGTGACGTGGCTATGCTAGTTAAGGTTACCTGGCTAGTTAACTCGCTAGTTAGCTAGCTAACGTTATCAATAAGATACCTCTAGTTTCTGATCACACAAATGCACACCTAGCTAGCTGCAATAGATCATTAGTTTTCGATTATTTCTTGTATCGTTAGTAAATAGAATGTCTATGATAATGTTAGGCACACACGACATTAGCAGCATTAGCTAGCTAGCTAACGCGGTTCTGGAAGTTTCTGAACATTCTCTGACAAGTAATGTTAGCATAACGTTATAGCCAACGTCAAAACAGCATCAGCTAGCTAGATAACATTAACTAACTAGTTTAGAGCAATAAAAAACATTGACTAATATCACAATTCTGTTCATTCGTAGTTAACATTGCAGCAATATCGGGGAGAAATAATTATTTTTAAAATATTTGATATCAATTCTTTACCTAAACTATTTACTAGAGCGTCTTTCACAATTCACATGTTTTGTTAGCTAACTTAAGTCGTTACCTGTAACTGTGGAGCAGGAGACAGCAGAGGGCTGTATCTGTACCTGCTCATGACCTGACTGTGCTGCCTAGAAGGATTCTGATTGGTCAGCATTTGCGGTCCAGAGAGCCCGATGTGACTGTGACCACGCAGGCAGAACAGAGGTACCGGTGCAACATAAAGACAGGCATGGTTCACAGATTTACTGCTCCATGCCAAATAAGAACCGCTACAATATGGCCCAAAAATAATTGATAATTTATTGCTATTATTCTTATTACAACCATAATACTATGGGGGCCACCCCCCAAGTTTAATTTTTCCTTTCTTATGGGAGGTCCCTTGTTCGTTATGGAAGGTCCAACCCCCCCCCAGCCCCCCCTCAATTCGAGCCCTGTATGTGGTAGTCTGCAGCCCTCCCCGGATCGGCAGAGGCGGTGGAGCAGCGACCGGGACAGCTTGCAAGAGTGGGGTGATTGGCCAAGTACAATTGGGTGAAAAAAGGGGGGAAAAAAATCCAAAAACACACACACACACACACACACACACACACACACACACACACACACACACACACACACACACACACACACACACACACACACACACAGAGTTTTGCTTTCTGAATTTCTTACTTGCACATTCTCCATCGAATTGAAAAACCTTGTTGGCCACTCAAAGAAATTGCTGTGTGCGCGTGCGTGCGCGTGCTGCACAGTGGTGGTCAAAGGGATAGGTGATATATAGGCAGTTGCCTAGGGCAGGAACTGGAAAAGGGTGGAACAGAACAAGCTATCATCATTATTTCAGCTGATATATTACTAAGTAGTCAAATTCGTGCCATCTTGCGCCCGGGGCAAGGCCATTACTGTGGCTGCTTGCAGTGCACTGTGCTTCTGTGCACTGTTAGATCACATTGTCAAGCATGCAAGTAGGTAAGGTAACCAAATTAAGCCCCTACGTCCACTTGAGCGAGCCAAAATACATGTGGAATGTAAGCCCAGAAACTAATCTAAAGTTTGAATGTTGTCAGAGAGAGACAGATTAATTTGCAGCTGACCATTTCATAATAAAGTGCTCCAAGCCATCCATGCACAATAGAATATATGCTTTGGGTGTCTTGAAAAGCATATACATATATGTGTGTGTGTGTGTGTGTGTGTGTGTGTGTGTGTGTGGGGTGTCATTGAGTGAAGTTGCCAAGGGCTTCAAAGTTGCTAAGACCATCTCTGTATATGTTTGTGTGTGCATGCGTGCGCGCGCACAAATAAATATGGGAGTCCAAACAGATTGGGCGTTTGTACGTGTGTGTGTGTGCGCGTGCGTGCGTCCACACATGAATATGGGAGTCTAAACAGACTGGGTGTTTGTACGTGTGTGTGCGTACGCACGTCATACTTGAAAGGGGGCAAAGTTGTATGTTAGATGTCCACGTGTATCTGCTTGGAGATCTGTTTTTCTGCATCTCGCTAATTCCTCATCTGAAACTCAGCAGGTCTGTTGCGTACTCGTTCTAGACGTCCTATTTATGTCCCCACAGCGTTGGCCCTGCACTGTGTTGCTGAGCCCCGGGGCTCCGTGCATTTGAAGGTGACATTCTTCACGACACAGCCTGCATAGTGTCACACTGACACCGCTGTCCGTAAGCCCGGTAGTGTCACAACGATACTGTGACACCACACACTATAGATGACAATACACACTATAGATGACACTACACACTGTAGATGACACTACACACTATAGATGACACTACACAATACAGATGACACTACACATCATAGATGGCCACCTGCTACAGCAGAAAGCAGACAACTCCATCGTTAGCAGAACCAGACAGGTGGCAATGCCCCTCTACTCCTCTCTCCATCCAGCAGAAGAGGAATGGTCGGAGGGTTCTAGACCAGATAGGAGTGCCTCGATAAGTTTGTGCTTAGATCATGTTGTTATCGCAGACCAGACTACTTCATCATCCAAAAGCCATCTTGGTAGCCATTGCAGTCCACCCTGTTTCCACTCTGGATCCGAGGCGCTGCAGTGCAGTTCCTGTGTGACGAATAGGTCAGCTGGAAAGTGGAGCAGCAGGAAGTTAAGCTATACAACTTCCCCGATCCAGAGCTTTGCTCAGGCCACACATTCAAGCTGAGCGAGTGCAGAGAGGGATTCTCCCATGCACACATAAGCTCGAACCTCAGCAGGTGCTTTGGTTGTGTGGCTGGATCATCATGTCAGTAACACACACCAAGACATGCAATATATAGACAAGTACGTTTTAGACGACCGTAACAGCATAGGGGAATTGGCGGGGACATAGTTTTTCTAACTGCGTACAACTTATGATCACTTCATGTGCGCATATGTTGCCTACATGTGTCCGTCTTTTATGTAAACGTACACCGATCAGCCAAAACATTAAAACCACCCGAGGCCACTGCCATCAGGGAACACTGTTGCCATGCAGGGGTGTACTTGGTCTGTAACAATATTTAGGTAGGTGCTACGGGTCAAAGTAACATCCACATGAACGTCAGGGCCCAAGGTTTCCCAGCAGAACATTGCCCAGAGCATCACACTGCCTCCGCCTGCTTGCCTTCTTCCCATAGTTCACCCTGGTGCCATCTCTTCCCCAGGTAAATGATGCACATACACCCAGCTGTCTATATGATCTAAAACAGGGATAGGCAACATGGTCCAGAAAGGTCCGGTGTGGGTGCAGGTCTTTGTTCCAACCAAGCAGTTACACACCTGATTCTATAGATCAACCAATAGTCTTGTGCCAACCAAGCAGTTACACACCTGATTCCAGTCAAACCAATAGTATTTGCTAAGGACCTTGATTTGTAGACTCAGGTGTGTAACTCCTTGGTTGGAACAAACACCTGGACCCTCACCGGACCTTTCTGGACCATGTTGCCTATCCCTGGTCTAAAAGAAAACGTGCTCCCCAGACGCTGGACGGTGGCTGCTCACTGCTCCTAGCTACACAGATAGGATGGGTTAAATGCAGAGAAATAAATGCCCCATGGGGATTAATTAATAAAGTAGAAAAAATAAATGAAGTTAAAAAAATAAAATGTGATTCATCAGACCAGGCCACCTTCTTCCAATGCTCCATGATCCGGTCATCATGGGCACCCTGACTGGTCTGCAGTTACGCAGCTCCATATGCAGCAAGCTGTGAAGCACTGCGTTCTGACACCTGTCTATCACAGCCAGCATTAACTTTTTCAGCTATTTGAAGCACAGTAGCTCTTCTGTGGGATCGGACCAGATGGGCTAGCCTTCGCTCCCCACACGCATCAATGAGCCTTGGGTGCCCATGACCCCATCGCCAGTTCACTGGTTTTCCTTCCTTGGAAACTTTTGGTAGGTACTGACCACTGCATACCAGGAACACTCCACAAGACCTGCTGTTTTAGAGATGCTCTGACCCAGTTGTCTAGCCATCACAAAACCACTCAGATCCTTATACATAACCATTTCTCCTGATTCCAACACATCAACTTCAAGAACTGACTGTTCACTTGCTGCCTAATATAGTCCACCCCTTGACCCATTTTCACAATAGTCCGTGTTTTTTTGTTTTTGTAAGTAATACAGTTTTAAACACAATATTTACTGCATGCTGTTTCCTTTCTGTCTTTAAGAAAGAGGTGAGCTGAGTCACCTTCTCTTTCACCTCACTGTGCAACCTTTGATTGTCCATGCCAGCCAGCATGATAACGGCAGCAAAACCTGATAACGTATCAAATCCACTGAATGGTTATTGTGGCAGGAGGGGCAGCCAGCTGGAGACACTTGCTCTAAATATGCATGCGTTCACTGTATTTTTAATTTAATCTGCTCTCAATAAAATTGCCTACCCAAGTTAAATATCGCAGTTAAAAAAAGAAGATTCAATAAAAGCCAAAGCTAATGAAAAAAAGGGACAATGCCTAAAAATGTCAAGGACACAGAGGCAGACTGGTGGCTGAGTGAGCTCCACGCCTGACCGATAAGATGAGTAAGATGAAACAGACAGAGAATGAAAAAGAAAAAAAAGAAGAAACAGATAGTAAAAGAGCAACTGGCAAAGAGTGAATCATCTCAGGTAGTTCCTGATTCTTAAACTGTGTTCTTTATTGGCAAGAGAGTACTGTAGACTCATTGTTGTTGTCACAAATGTGCGACAGTCAAGTATAACACATTTGATTTCATTTGATTTGAGGGTTGATTTGATTGCTTTTGATTGATCAGATGGGGGTGGGGGTGGGGGGTGGACAGGGTGTCATTGACAGGACCTGCAGATGAGACTCATGCTATGTCCACACAGAGGGATAAACTTCAAAACCTGTATTTTTCCCCCTCCTTTTTAGCCTTCCATCCACACTTGGCTGGGATTTTCGATCACCAAAACGTATCTCTCCAAATTTCAACAAAACAGTCTCACATTGTACTGTCGGTGAAAAGCGCTTGTGAAAAATGCTGGCGTGAAGCTGCCAGCTCAAGTTGCATGCGCATGCCCAGTGGAGGGTTTTCTATTTGGCATTTCAATACGGACGGCAAACTTTTCAAAAACGACCTGAAAACGCTACTGTGGACAGAAAACTTTCCGCAGATTTTTCTGACGTGATGAACGCCAGTTTCCAATTTCTCCCGATGAAGCTGGATGTGGCCTCAATTCCTGGTTTGAAGGTCTGCTCACAACAAGTCCGAATTTTTCGCACGAAAAAAACCCATGACAAGATTTTTACAACAAAACAAAATAAAATAAAATAAGATGCATCTGTATGAAGCTCTACACACCCAATAGGAAACTCGTAGGGCGACGACGCGTATTATCTTATACCCGGCTCAAACGACACGAATTCAGGCCGATTTTGACCCGATTGCGTCGCTGCCGACCATCGTTCAGTGCCGGGCCCGAATATGAACGTCGGGAACGACAAATGTGACACAATCCAAGACCGGTGTCAGACGCCTCACGACCCCGACTCGACAAGTCTAGCGTGTCAGAATTTTTATTTATTTATTTATTTAGTTGCATTTTTCGTCTATACACTCACACACACATATATATAGTATATATATTAAGGAACGATTCCTTATTTTAAGGGACGGTTGGCAACCCTATTGTGAACAGACCTTGGCTACTGAGACGTCCACGGCTGTAACGTGGGGCCTCGCTCTCACACCAGAGCGGACAGCGGACGGCGAGCAGCCGAGGATCACAGTCGGTATAATGAAACCCAGCCAGACAATGGCGAAGCGTACTGATGTTTCCAGAAGCCTTTATTTGTGTTCAGCCATACTCCGTATACTTCCTGCCCTGTGATGGCCTGGCGGCCTGTCCATGTTGTCTCCCCCCCTTCCGCCTAATGACTGCTGGGATAGGCTCCAGCATCCCCGTGACCCTGAGAGCAGGATAGGCGGTTTAGATAAAGGATGGATTTACTTTTCCTTTCATTACACTTTTTCCTCATGAAACACTGTAAGAGCTAAAGAACAGACAAATAACATAAAATGAGCTTTTGCAAACATAACACCATTACCTGTGCGCCATATTAACCATACATGTGAGCATTAATCAAAATGTTTCCTGACTTATAACTTGTGGCAAACACATGAAAAGCTGGAAGGCTAGCATTACTGTGGCATTACAACCATTTATTTAACCTTACTGGCGGGAGCTAACGTTAGCATGAGTGTTAAGATAGCGAGCAACACATGTAAAAGTACTTCAATGTTGAATCAACCAAATCACATGTAACTGCGCGTAGTCATAAACAAATTAAATCTCACAATATCTTGTTCCCATTCCAGCCAGGCACTTAATTTTCAAACCATAAAAGCTTTACATTTCAGAACAGCATCGTATTACCTCCTGTAATGATCTGTGCCCTCTGGCTATGTTAACTTATAACATTAATAAAGCAAGGACGACTTCTCTCGTGCTGGGTGTTTATTCACCGACCGGATTCCGACTGACGTTGTTACGTACATCACGTGACTTTGTTGTGGCGCTACGGAAAGCCGTAAGGGACATTAGCAAATCAAATATTACTAGCAAATATTACATCTCCCTTTTTCTGAAAAGTGCTGCTTTCTCTGCAGAGATACAGACCACGTTGAGCACGTTTATAAGCGAATACAATCTTAATAAGAAAGAATATGAAAGTGGAACTCTTATATAACTGGACTGCAACAAAGTAGTGTAAAACATTTCCTTCACTGTCTAAATGTGACACCGTAATAACATTTCATCTTTTTTTTCATTTCATTACTGGTAACTGCAAACAGCAGGTAGGTACACAAGGTAAGTGAACGCTGTAAATATTTCTTTTCAAAACATAGCAGGTATAGTACAGGTTGGTGTAAAATTCTCTTTTTTTAACATTCATAAGTCAAGGATTTGTCTTGGTTTGATCGTGCGACCTGACCTCGTGGTGTAACCAGGCTGTGTGTCTGGTTGTCGCTGATTGTTCGTGTCTGGAGGTTCAGCATGCTCTTGCTGATGGGCTTGTGTGTTGTTGTTAGCGCTGGTAACAGTCTGCTGTGAAGTGTGTGTGTGCGTAGTGTGAGTGTTCACTCTGCTTTGTCGCAGGTGTTGACGGTTGCGTTGGTAGATCTGACCTTCTTTGGTTTGGATGTGGTAGCTCCTGTCTGTGTTCGCTGGTCTTTCCACAGTTGCAGGTCTCCAGGATCCATCCTCCTGCCGGAAGCGGATTGGTGTGCCTGCGGGCAGGTGGGGCAGAGGTTTGGCTGTTCGGTTGTAGTATGCCTGCTGGCGCTGTTGACATACCTCTCTCCTTTTGTGAACATCCTCCTGACTGGCGATCTGTGGCTGCAGGTGTTTTGCTGTTGATGGGAGAATGGACCGCAGCCTCCGACTCATCAGTAGCTGTGCCGGTGATTTCAGGTTGTCCACCGGTGTGTTGCGATACTCCAGTAAGCTCATGTAGGGGTCTTTGTTCTCAGCTTTGGCTTTGTCCAGGATGCGTTTGGCCGTCTGGACAGTCTTCTCGGAGAGGCCGTTGCTCTGTGGGTAGTGGGGGCTTGTGGTGGTGTGTGAGAAACCCCATGTCTGTGAGAAGTTGCGGAACTCACCAGAGCTGTAGCACGGACCGTTGTCGCTGATGATAGTCTCGGGGATTCCGTGTCGAGCCATTGCTGCTTTCAGCTTCATGATGACGGCAGATGAGGTGCAGCTGTAAAGTCTTTCTAGCTCGAAGAATCTGGAGTAGTAGTCCACAGTGACTATGAAGTCCTGTGAGTTCCATGTGAATAGGTCTGTGCCTATCACTTGCCACGGCCGCTCGGGTATGGCGTGTGACATCATTGGTTCCTTTGCATTTGCGCTGCGCCGTTCTTGGCATATGCTGCAGTCTGCTACCGCATCCTCGATCTGTTTCCCCATGCCAGGCCAGAACAGTAAGTCTCTTGCTCGGCATTTGCTTTTTTCCACGCCAAGGTGGCTGGCATGGATGCGCTGTATCATGTCCTTGCGAAGCTTTTGGGGGACAATGATTCTCTCACCTTTGAACAGGATACCGTCCATTTCTGAGATTTCTGCTCTGTGGTTCCAGTATTCCTGGATGCTGGGCGGGCACTTTTTCTTTGTGTCTGGCCAGCCAGTGAGTGTGGCTCGTCTGAGTGCGGTGAGCTGTGGATCTTGCGCTGTTTCCTGCTTGATTTCTGTGAGTCTTGTGTCGCTCACAGGGATGTTGCTGAGGACTGTGTGCACTTGGGCCTCCATCCCTTCCTGTAGGTCACTGTCGTGGTGTTCTATTGACTTGCGTGACAGTGTGTCGGCCACCGGTATGTCCTTACCGGGGCGGTGGATGATTTGGATGTCGTATTTTTGGAGCGCCAGGATCATCCGTTGCAGCCGGGGTGGTGCTGCTGCCAGTGGCTTTTTTAGTATTGCCTCCAGAGGCTTGTGGTCTGACTCCACAATCACTTTTCGTCCATACATGTACTCGTGGAACCTCTTGCAGCCGAAGACCACAGCGTAGAGCTCCTTCTCTATCTGTGCGTAGTTTTCTTCAGTGCTGTTGAGTGACTTGGACGCATAGGCAATTGGTTTGCCATCTTGGAGCATGACAGCCCCAAGGCCACTTTTGGATGCATCCACTTGGAGTCGCAGCTCTTTCTGCGGGTCGAAATATGAGAGTACTGGACCTGGGTGCTGTGTAATGAGATTCTTCATCTCTTGGAACGCCTTGTCGTGGACTGCATCCCACACAAACTCACTGTCCTGTTTCAGAAGCTGTCTGAGGGGTGAGTTTATCTGTGAGAGGTGTGGAGCAAATCTGGCGAGGTAGTTGATCATGCCGAGGACTGTCTCCAGCTCTGCTTTGTTCTGTGGGGGTTGCATGTCCTTGACCGCCTTCACCTTGTGTGGGTCTGGTTTGATGCCTTCGTGTGAGAGCGTGTGGCCAAAGTAGCTTACCTCGGACACGCATATGTGACACTTGTCGGGGTTGAGCCGCACCCCTCGCTCCCTTGTGCGCTTCAGCATCGCTCTGAGACGCTGGTCATGTTCCTCTTTAGTCTTGCCGAACACTAGTATATCGTCCACTATGGCCGTCACACCGTCCAATCCTTCATATGTTTCATCCACGCGTCTCTGGAACTCGTCTTGAGCGGACACGATTCCGAATGGCAGTCTGAGGAAACGATACCTGCCAAACACTGTGTTAAATGTCGTCAACATTGAGGATTCAGTGCTCAGTTTGATGGCCCAATAGCCTGACCGCGCGTCTAACACGCTAAAGTACTCAGCTCCAGCAAGCTTTGTGGTGGCGTCCTCCAGCGTGGGGAGGGGGTAGTGAGGTCGTTGTATCACTTTGTTAAGAGCTCTGGGGTCTAAACACACTCTAAGTTTGCCTGTCTTTGGCTTCTCAACAACGACGAGTGCGTTCACCCATTCTGTGGGTTCTGTTACCTTACAGATTATGCCGCCTTTCTCCATGCTGTCAAGCTCGTCCCTCAGTTTGCTGCGTAGGGCGATGGGGATTCTGCGTGGCGGGCAGACGACCGGCGTTGCATCTGGTGTGACGCGGAAGGTGCACTCGCCTGGGAACTCTCCTATTCCTTGGAAAACATCTGCATACTCATCCATTATGCTCTGTGATGTGACATTGTTTTCCTCGCTCACAGCCATCACTATTATTACCAAGTTTAGGTCACGGCATGTTTTCATTGCCATGACTGGTGGGGCGTTTGTGTCAATGACGTAAAAGTCCAGCATAATTGCATTGTCTCTGTACTTACATTTGAGTTTGCATGTGCCTTTCACGCTCAGCGCGCCTCCTCCATATTCAGTGAGTCTGTGTATTGCTGGTTTCAGTGTCACATTTTTGAACAGCGCCTGGAACAGGTTGGTGGGAATAGTATTGGCCTGTGCCCCAGTGTCTAGTTTAAACTTTACCTTCTGTGGAGGTGTGCCAATTCCAACCTCTACGTAAGCCTGCTCGTTGCTTTTTCCGTTGTTCTCTATTGAGATGCAGTCTATGTACAGCTCTGTCTGTTCTCCCACAGCGGTGCTCTCCACTGTAATGTTGTCGAAGTACAGTTCTTCCTGCTCTCTGTCAGTGGTGTACTCTTCTGGGTTCTCTCCGACGGCATGTACTGTGCCGCGGTAGTACTTTGTCTGTCCCTGGGAGCTAGACTTGCATACTTTAGCAAAATGATTGAGCTTCTTGCATTTAATGCATTGTTTACCCTTAGCTGGGCAAGTGGCTTTAGCGCCGTGTAGCCCTCCACAATAGCTACACGCCCTAGCGGCGGTGCTAACGTTACCCTCCCTTTGTCTGAAGTTAGCGTTAGCTGCTTTGGGTGCGTTCGGTTTGTAAGTCTTTCTGCCTATTGCGTGCACCGTTTCATGTGTGCTGCCCTGGCCCATAGACTTTAGCTGTTGCTTTGCTAGCTCGTGTGAGCGGGCTACATCTATGGCCTTTTCTAGCGTTAGCTCAGCTCCCTGGCTAAGTAGCTTTTCTCTCACTCTGGGTGAGTTGGTGGCAAACACGATGCGGTCCCTGACCATCTCGTCGGCATTTGGGTAGCCACAGTCTTTGACTAGGAGCTTTAGCTCAGTTACAAATCGTTCGAAGGATTCACTCTCTCCCTGCATCTTTTCATGAAATTTATATCTGGCATAAATCGGGTTTGCTTTGGGGGTGATGTACTCAGTGTACTTATCGTAGTACGTTTCTAGCTTCTTGGCTTGTTCTCCGCTGAGTGTCCAAGTGTTGTGCACATCGCGCCCTTTTTCCCCTATCCAGAGCAGGAGGTAGCTGCATTTCTCCTCTTCATTCTTCCCGCGCAGGGGGCCCGTGAACATTAGCTCCGTTGTTTGTCGAAATCGTCTCCATGCTTCAGGTAAGTTCGCCGATTCCCAGTCCATCCGTGGAGCTGGAACGCCGTACGAATCCATATTGGGTATTTAAACTCCGCTACTCTGACACCATGTAATGATCTGTGCCCTCTGGCTATGTTAACTTATAACATTAATAAAGCAAGGACGACTTCTCTCGTGCTGGGTGTTTATTCACCGACCGGATTCCGACTGACGTTGTTACGTACATCACGTGACTTTGTTGTGGCGCTACGGAAAGCCGTAAGGGACATTAGCAAATCAAATATTACTAGCAAATATTACACCTCCCTTACAAGCGTATTTACGTCAACTTACAACTCGGATGTACGATCTCTGATCTGCCGGAAAAGCGGCAAAATAAAAGCCCCATAACGCAACAACAGGGTATTACAGAATAAAAGCTTGCAGGAAGTGGTTACCTTATTAATAGACCTTATTTGAAATAATTTACAATCGGGGCGGTCTGTGAACGAAAGATGGATGAGAGGAGAGATGAGAACCAGTCGAGGTCTGAGGAGCTTGGTTGTTGTGTGCTTTTTTCTTTTTTTTTTAGTCATCTCCCCTCATCCTTGTTTTAGAAGAAACAAAAGTGCTGCATCATATGGTTCATGGAACCAACTTCACCACGTAGACATGCACCAAATTCAAATACACTTATACGCACACACACACACACACACACACAGATGCACATAAACGCACATTCAGTACACCTGGCCTGAGGCAGACTTGGCAGGGTAATGAGCTGAACGGAGCGGATCGGCTATCCAGACCAGACCATCACAGATGGTGACAAAGAGTGACGCGAGGGATGGCCATGTCAGCTGATGCGGCCCACAGAGAGAGAGAGAGTGTGAGAGAGAGAAAGAGAGAGAGAGGAAATAGAAAATTAAATATTTGGAGAGTGTGTCAATCCCCAGCAGAAACACACACACACTTACACACACACACACACACACACACACACACACACACACACA
This sequence comes from Lampris incognitus, assembly GCF_029633865.1. NCBI lineage: Eukaryota > Metazoa > Chordata > Actinopteri > Lampriformes > Lampridae > Lampris > Lampris incognitus. Next base: position 99,320,806 of record NC_079213.1, on the reverse strand, counting down.
CACACATGCGCGCACAGACACACACACTCCTCACCTCCGGTGACCTCGTGTCCCCAGGCCGAGGGAGAGTTCAGCAGGCCATGATTGCGTGCCTGGTGGGCATGCTGAATGCATCCTTCGGTTCATCCTCAGTTCATCTTTCACCAGCGATTAATGGCACCATAATCTTAGCGACAAGCACAGGGTAAGCACGTCGCTAATCACTAATCACTGTAATGACTTGCATAATGTTCCCAGCTTACTCAATAACCTAATGCCCGCGGGCCTTACCTGCTATTTCTGCCTGGACGGGGAGGCTCAGGTTTGCATCTTGACACAGACCCAGACACACAAATGCATACATATGAACAGAGGTAGACAGACAGGCCCTGAAACGACCATCTGATCTACTTTCTCTAATTCCCTGTGTAGTGGGCGTAATCCTACCCCGTACTAACCTCACAGGACCAGCCTCACACATATGAACTCTCTCTCACACACACACACACACACATACACACGTTCTTTCTCACACACGCACACACACACACACACACACACACTTCTTTATCACACACATACACACGTTCTTTCTCACACACATACACACACACGTTCTCTCTCTCTCTCTCTCTCTCTCTCTCTCTCTCACACACACACACACACACACATATTTGAACACATGCCCCTGTACAGCGTTCATCGGGTCACAAATTGTGCGCCCTTGATAATGGAAGATAAAGCCATAAACAGTTAGTAATACAGCTAGTCAGCTAAAGGAAGATTAGCATCCAGGAGCGTCAGTAGCCACATAGGATTAGTCTAATGGCTCTCCGGATATACGTAGTATCTAAGGGTTATTTTCTGCTGGGGTTTGGTTCAGCTCAGAGAGCTCTCTAGCAGAACAGAAGACCTTATAAAGAGTCGTTTGGCTTGGGACCTGGTTTATGTATAAGCAAAAAGACCATCACTGAACTGGACTCCTTCATTTAATGATATGATACAGATTATCATACAATGACACTGCCTATGTTTCGGCCTTTGCTGTCATTATACGGTTTTGTTCTTGCCCCCCTCAGGGGAAACCAGGGCCCTGTGAAGCTCTGGCACGCACTCTGCAAATATAGATCATAACAGGCCATTTTTGCCCCCCCCCCCATCACTCATTTCCTTGCTCAGACCTTTGGCTTTATTGGTAGATGAGTGCAGTTTAATTGACATCTTTAACGGCATTAAGCCATCAGCGGAGAGGGCAGCAGCTCGTGGCCAGATACACTTCTCTGTACTTCCTCTCTGCCAGTTCCCTCCTCTTTCATCTCATCTATTTCCCACTTCCTCTCTGTGGTCAGACACATTGTGACTGGGCCTCTGTGTGTGTGTGTGTGTGTGTGTGTGTGTGTGTGTGTGTGTGTGTGTGTGTGTGTGTGTGTGTGTGTGTGTGTGTGTGTGTGTGTGTGTGTGTGTGTGGTGTGTCAGCCCAGTCTCACAGCAGTTCGTGAAATAGTCACGACTGATTTGTGTACATGGACACGAATTTTCCATTTTTTTCATGACACTCAGCAAGACTTTCAAACTTGCTGAGGATCATGGGTAGGCTAACATAGCCTTCCGCTATTGAAACTAACCCTAACCCTAACAGTTAATCACGACATTTTGTCCTTATTTTTATTTCTTTATTTTAATTGTATCAGTCCGGTGGGCAGGCCGGACAGGATCCGTCGCATATCGACCTGTGGATTTTAAAGACATCTTTAACATTTCTCAACATAAAAACACGGAAGTGTCCTTGATACCTCAACAGTATGACAGGCTAGGGTTACGCCCATCCGTTTTCATTATTTCTCCTTCGATTCTGAGAAAAAAATAACGTTAACCACCATCTCTCTGTGGCCTCCATGCTGCGTTCTACTGTTTACTCCATGGTTTACTTTCCTGTTTTCCGGCGCGTTAGTGACATCACGAACGTTATGACGTCAACGATGACGCTACAGAAGAAAAAGAAAGAAAGGCAAACTCGTCTGCTGGTTACCTCCGGCTTGGTCGGGCGTCTCTACAGTTGGCCGTGTCTGCGGGTGGGAAGCCGGATGTGGAAAGTAGGGTAATTGGCCACGTACAATTGGGGAGAAAAAAAGGGGGAGGGGGTCCAACCCCCCCCCCAAAACAAACTCGTCAGTCAGACCCGGGTCTGCTGACACTGTGAAAGGAGTATATTGCCTATTTTTAGCGGGTTTACCCGTGTTTAAAAAACCCGCTTATACACGCTAATGATGGTGTAAAAAGGTTTTAAGTTTCCATTTCTTTTTCTTTACGTCGTTCCGCGTGGCCCTTTTTTCTTCTTCTCTGTTCCTGTCTGGGAGCCCGTTTCTGTAATTTTATCCTCATCCCTCTCGCTCTTTTTCCACGACTTGGAAACTTTTTGTCCGTCAGTCTTTGGCTCCGTCATATCTCCAGTGGGCTGTCTGTTTGTCTGTCCATCTCTCAACCTGTCATTCTGTCTCTTTTTGTGCTCCTGCAGAACTCTCTGATGGTTCCCCGCTTTAAAAAGTTCACCTCTACCCATTTTGGAGAGGACGAGTGCAGCTTAGCACGCAGTGAGAGAGGGAACGCAGGAGCGAGGAAATCAGTAGGCTGGTAACGAGAGATGAGATGGGGTGATACAGAGAAGAGCTCCTCTCGTCCCCCTCCCCTCTCTGATCAGATCGGTCGATACATACAGAGCGAGCCCTCCTCTCCGCTCCTCCGCGCGCTACCCTTCTGTTGCGCTTATTAGCGTACCTGCTAATGCATGCTTATGGCGCAGCATCGTGGAACGGACACATGAGGGTTCAAGCCTCATGTATGTCTGATAGGAATGGGTATCGTTTGAATTTTATCGATACCACTACGCTTATCGATAGTGTCTTATCGGTACGGTACTTAATTGACATTTATATGTTCTTTCAGATCATCTCACAGGCGGCACGTGGTCCAGCGGTTGGCGCTGTCACCTCACAGCAAGAACGTCCTGGGTTGGGGGTCATCCCAGGTCGCCCTCTGTGTGGAGTTTGCATGTTCTCCCCGTGTCTGTAGTGAGCTTTCTCTCGGTGCTCTGGGCCCCGCCCCGCCAGAGGAGGCGCTAGTGCAGCGACCAGGACATATACCCCCACCCGGCTTCCCACCCGCAGACACGGCCAATCGTGTTTGTAGGGACGACCGACCAAGCCGGGGGTAACACGGGGATTCGAACCGGTGATCCCCGTGTTGGTAGGCAACGGAATAGACCGCCACGCCACCCGGACGCCCCACACTTTTACATTTCAATTTTTGAAAAAATAAAATAAAACGGTGAAACCTGAACTTGTGACCCACTAAGTCCACATAGAGCACCGTGACGTAAACAGAGCGTCTCAAGGAACAACGCCTGTGCCTCTGTCTGAGCCCGTGCGTGTGGACGTGCGTGTGGTCGGCTGTTTTAATTTGTTCCTGCTGATTAGAATACTCATCATGTATAGCAGCAGATGTTTCGTCAGGGAAAACGCTCCTCTCCTCATCTTGTCAGGAGGAGAGAGCGATTTGTTTGTGTGTAATAACGCGTATGGCTCTGGGGGAGGGTCGGAGGTTTGAGGTCCAGTCTGGTCACCTTCTCTTGCGCGCGCGAGTGTGCACGTGGGCAGCATAATGTCGCTTCATCCTAGACTTCCGGGACCTACATTACCCATCAAATCTATTGTGTCTCAGGAGGTCATTCATCATGTAGGTTATCTCTGTATTGCTTAGAGTCTCTGTCACCCCGTTTACACTTGGTTTTAAAATGTGTTTTTTGCGATCGGATCACAAGTGGACAGCGCTAAATACAAGCGTAAACGACCACCAAAACGTTTTGTGAACCGGTTACTCAAACCACTTGCCGAGCTGGTCTGGGACGCATTTGACCACACATCTTTCGTAGTGTGAACGCTAATGCGTCCTGATGCGTCCCCGACGAGGACGTAACAGGAAAATACGTCATCAATGCAGGATGTGGTGGTTGTTTTGGTAAAAGCGTGCCAACTTTTGGGGAAAAAAACGGAGAGAGGAGAGTGTATGTGGTTGGAGAGCAAGTGAAACGAGATGCCTAATCTCCATTTGGGCAGAAGAATCAGTCCTGTCAGTCTCAACAGCTGGAATAGTCCGTACATGTATGTTAGCGCTTGAAGCATCTTCAAACATTAGCTACTGTTTTCACAGCTAGTCGGCAAATCTGGCGCTTGACTGAGGCCCTTTGACCTTGTAGCGGAAGTGACGTAGACAGAAACGAAATCTTCTTCTTCTTCAGAGTAACGAAATCTGATCACAAGTGGTCAGCAGGACGCAGTTGGAGACGCATGTTAGACACAGGT